>NC_083763.1:70964143-70974143 GCF_963514075.1 Conger conger
GAACGCTGGGATAAAAGCCCCCCAACGGCCCGTCATTAACCCGCCGGGTCAGCTGCATTACCCCCCTCACCCCCCCAACCCCACAGTCCCAGTCACTCCCCCCACGGCGGAGTGACTCTCTTACCCCCCCCCCATACAACGGCACAGTCCCCTTTTACCAACCCCCCCCAACCCCTACCCCCCATACGGCCTACGAGTCACGTCCCAAAATCTACTACCTCTTCACCTGACCGCTGCCACTCCACTCAGTGAGGGAGTCAGTGCCGAGTCAGTGCTGATTCAGGGCTCTGGGTGAGGTGGAGTCAGTGTGGAGTCAGGGCTCTGGGTGAGGTGGAGTCAGGGCTCTGGGTGAGGTGGAGTCAGTGTGGAGTCAGGGCTCTGGGTGAGGTGGAGTCAGTGTGGAGTCAGGGCTCTGAGTGAGGTGGAGTCAGTGCTGAGTCAGGGCTCTGGGTGAGGTGGAGTCAGGGCTCTGGGTGAGGTGGAGTCAGTGTGGAGTCAGGGCTCTGGGTGAGGTGGAGTCAGTGTGGAGTCAGGGCTCTGGGTGAGGTGGAGTCAGTGTGGAGTCAGGGCTCTGGGTGAGGTGGAGTCAGTGTGGAGTCAGGGCTCTGGGTGAGGTGGAGTCAGTGTGGAGTAAGGGCTCTGGGTGAGGTGGAGTCAGTGTGGAGTCAGGGCTCTGGGTGAGGTGGAGTCAGTGCTGAGTCAGGGCTCTGGGTGAGGTGGAGTCAGAGAGGGCACAAGCCCAGGTTATGCGGATGGGGGTTCAAAGGTCCAGTGTTGGGGTACAGAGTGATTTCTCAGCCATCACTCAGCGTGAAAACAGCAGAGTGACAACAGAGAGTGAGTTAACACCGCACGGGTCAATGATGGACCTGGCCCAGTTCACATGACAACACACACACACACACACACACACACAACACACGCATGCATGCACGTGCACACACACACACACACACACATACAAAATACTGTAAGCACAATCAAGAATTATTCGAAACTACAGAGGACAAATGGCGTTCTTTGTGAATTAAACTATTTCCTCACCCTGTTCCAGGAAGCCCTACAGCGCTGCAGTAAAAACCCTAATCCCCAACTCTGCTGAGAGGAATATGGACTCGATGACAGCCTATTTTGTTTTGAACTGTCGATTAAATAAAACGGAGTATCAAAAAAAAGTACAAGACTAAACATTAGTTTCAAAGATTTATTAATACTGTTATTTAAATTTACACTAAAAGTTATTCTGTTTTGTTACACTGTAATAACATACATTCTTTTTGTGAGGAGGGACTCGGATCATATGCCTCACTCTGGCGAATGTGTATGTTAACCAAAATAACCCGAACGACATAATTTGCGAAGGCTGGATTATTTTCATAAGTGGAAATATTTGCAGGCGGGGATGAGAGAAGCGATATGAACAGCAGGACAGATTTATGTCCTCAGTGTAAACGGCAGAACCGGGCTAATCCGGGCCCCAGTGTTTATCAGCTAGAGGAAACGAGCTAAAATATCCTAAAAGTTATTTTCTAATAATAAACACTTGGCCTGTATCTTCATCAGGCTCAACTCCCCCCTCCGTGCTGAAGGAAGGGCCCGGGCAGGCCTACTGAACCACACTGAGCTCCGACAGAGAAACAAGAAGAGCTATCAGCCACGCTGTGGACTGGTCCTGAGGAAGACTATGGACAACGAGGAAGAGCAACCAGCCATGTTATGGACTGGTCCTGTGGAAGACTATGGACAACGAGGAAGAGCAACCAGCCATGTTATGGACTGGTCCTGAGGAAGACTATGGACAACGAGGAAGAGCTACCAGCCATGTTATGGAATGGTCCTGAGGAAGACTATGGACAACGAGGAAGAGCTACCAGCCATGTTATGGAATGGTCCTGAGGAAGACTATGGACAACGAGGAAGAGCTACCAGCCATGTTATGGACTGGTCCTGAGGAAGAGGAGGGCCAAAGAGAAGACAAATTACAGAGATAATGCAATGAAAATGTCTGAAGACTTTTAACCTCTCTTTTTTAAAAAGCATTTTCTGCACTGCAAAAATGTACTTTACAAGTCTTGTAATAAGATTAACGATCTTATTCTTTTTTTATCACAAGTATGAAATATTACTTTGTCTTATGTTACGGCTTCCTTCACAATTTTCTTACCCCGTTGGCAAACCTGGAGTCAAATTGGCAATATAAAGTCACAATAAAAACACTCAAATGCTTGTTGCAGTGTGGTGCAGGGCACAGTGACAGGCTATGAGTCGTGTCCCAGTTGTGTGAAAAGCACCCCGCCGCGGGGATCACCAGGCACTCTGGACTGCTGATGAGAGCGATGAATTACAGTAAAATTAATGAAAAAATATTTCTCTCTCTCTCTCCACCATCTCTTTCTGAAAAAGTCTTTTTTGATGCAGGGCCACCAGCATAGTCATAGTCTGTGAGTAGTGTCAGCACTTCTGATCCACGGGGATTAGGACGAACACGCAGGACAATCGATATCCATGTGAAGAGCGCAATAAGACCGAACGACTAAAAATGGACACCAAACCCTGGCTCAGAAGACACACGGAGTAGTCAAAACAATAAACAGCCGAATCGCCAACGTGCCAAAACATTCAGAGCAGCCCCGGAGAAACTGACAAAGTGTTACAAGCCCCAATGCACTCCAAAGGAAACCGCCTTTCTTTCAACCGGCGGACACATTCCTTGGCTGTTTTTGACCCCAATCATAGACACACACTTGATTTTGGGGTGGGGGGCGGGAACCAACTCCCTCTGGACTCAATTCCAGGATTTGACAAGAACTGTTCTTCTGAACGCAGTTTCAAATTATCTGCACTAAAACTGCACGGCCATGGCACTGGGGGAGTTTTGGGACAGAAGAGAGAAAATCGCTCCAAATGTTGCGCACAGAGAAGCAAAATGATACTTTCCCATTTCAAGCAACTCCGCTGAGACAGAAATACGGTACGCCTCTATCCGTACTGACAAATTTTTCCCACCCATCGTCAAGCAATGGGAGAGGACACGGTTACAGCAAAATGACCCCGATTAAATTCTGTTGCTCAGTTTAAACTGACGTAAATACAATAGCTGGCAGCAAATTATTTCATTATTATGAACAGTCTCCTATCTAAGATTGTTTGTGTGTAGGCAATAAACACTTTTTATGTCACCTCATTCTCACAAATAAAAAGCAGTGCAGTCATACACAGAGCTACGAGCACACTGTTCATGGAAGGCCGGGACTTGTGACATCAGGAGCCAGACAGACAGAAGGACAGAGACATCAGGAGACAGACAGACAGAGGAACAGAGACATCAGGAGACAGACAGACAGAGGGACAGAGACATCAGGAGACAGACAGACAGAGGGACAGAGACATCAGGAGACAAACAGACAGAGGGGCAGAGACATCAGGAGACAGACAGACAGAGGGACAGAGACATCAGGAGACAGACAGACAGAGGGACAGAGACATCAGGAGATAGACAGACAGAGGGACAGAGACATCAGGAGACAGACAGACAGACAGACAGACAGAGGGACAGAGACATCAGGAGACAGAGGGACAGAGACATCAGGAGACAGACAGACAGAGGGACAGAGACATCAGGAGACAGACAGACAGACAGAGGGACAGAGACATCAGGAGACAGAGGGACAGAGACATCAGGAGACAGACAGACAGGGGGACTGGACTCTACCTCAGGCAGCAGACCAAGGCCTCTCCCAGGGCACTTGACCTACCAATTCTCAGGCATTTCCTCCACAGCTCCCAGCCTGTACAGAGCCAGAGACTGGGAACACACACACACTCACACACACACACACACACACACACACAGACACACACAGACACACACACAGACACACACAGACACACACAGACACACACTCACACACTCACACACTCACACTCACACTCACACTCACACTCACACACACACACACACACACACACACACACAGACACAGACACAGACACAGACACACACACACACACACACACACACAGATGCGCAGAGGAAGAGGGGGCCTCAGGCGGTCTCTCTTCATGACTGAACAGCTCACCTCTAGCAGAGGCTCAGAGCCTTGCTGGAATGTGGCCGCAGTGTAATTAATGCTCATTGACTGGCAAATGAAGAACAGGTGACAGAGTGAATTGTAAGATAAATGACAGCTCTGTTGCAGGGGTGATAATGGGCGGGGGGCGGGGTGATGGGGTAATGGGGCCCCGGGCCCTCTCCCTGTCATGGCGCGGAGGACCATGGTCCTCCCGAGCACAAAGGAGGCAGTGTGAGAGGGGGTGTCCAAGACCTCCTCTCCTCTGCTCCCCTCTGCTCCCCTCTCCTCTCCTCTCCTCTCCACTCCCCTCCTCTGCTTTCCTCCCCTGTCTTCTCCTCTCCTCTCCCCTCCCCTCCTCTCCTCCTCCCCTCTCGTCTCTCAGCTGCAGGGCTGATCTGCTCCATTTCCTGGCTGGT
Organism: Conger conger; assembly: GCF_963514075.1. Classification (NCBI taxonomy): domain Eukaryota; kingdom Metazoa; phylum Chordata; class Actinopteri; order Anguilliformes; family Congridae; genus Conger; species Conger conger. The sequence goes on from NC_083763.1 coordinate 70,968,633, forward strand.
GGAAGGGCTGTGCGGGAGCAGGAGAGAGTTCACGCTCCGTCATCTTCCTGTGCGCATACTGCTCCCAGTCACACCCCCGCTGCCTCTCAGAGTCACGTCCCAAACACATACCACCAATCAGAGTCACCTCCCAAACCCCCAACCACCAATCAGAGTCACCTCCCAAACCCCCAACCACCAATCAGAGTCCCCTCCCAAACCCCCAACCACCTATCAGAGTCATCTCCCAAACCCCCAACCACCAATCAGAGTCATCTCCCAAACCCCCAACCACCAATCAGAGTCCCCTCCCAAACCCCCAACCACCTATCAGAGTCACCTCCCAAACCCCCAACCACCTATCAGTCACCACCCAAACCCCCAACCACCTATCAGAGTCATCTCTGACAGGAGCGGGAGAGGTGATTGGTAGAGCCCAGGCCCCAGCCCAACTCCTCTGCAGATTTACCTGGACCAGGTAAACAACGCACAGGCCTGAAGAGTGCGGATATCTGCAGCATCTTCAACTGAAAGACTTCAAGCCTTCCTCTCTGCATTATGGGTTATGGGTTTACAAAATCAGGGAACACATTACCACAGGCCAAAGGCTTGAGGACGAAATGAAAGCCCTGGCTGGACTATGCATTATAATAATATGTACAATATAAGAATATCAATAATATAATAATATTTATAATAGTGGCTAATAGTTACATTAAACTATATTACATTACATTTCATTTGGCTGACGCTTTTATCCGAAAGCGACTTACAGTTGATTAGACTAAGCAGGAGACAATCCTCCCCTGGTGCAATGCAGGGTTAAGGGCCTTGCTCAAGGGCCCAACGGCTGTGCGGATCTTATTGTGGCTACACTGGGATTAGAACCACCGACCTTGCGGGTCCCAGTCATGTACCTTATCCACTACGCTTGCCAAGACAAACATTCGGCAAATGATATTTTACTCAGTATTTTTAATTTGTACACTATTTTTATTATGTTCTTAAGATTTTGATGTTTTTAATTTTGTTTGTGTTGTACAGTAGTTGATATTCTTTTTATGACTCGTTTGGACTAAGTCTTCCTTGCAAAAACTCTGCTAAAAAAGGATTCCTGGTAAAATAAAGGCTAAATGAAATAAAGGCATCAGACCTGGCTAAGGAGTGTTAGCCAGGTCTGATGCTATTGCCCATATTAATGCATTTCATCGAGACTGCAATCACTGTAGACACGAGTGTGCTAAGTCAGTGCAATGAAATACAATACTAAGTACTGTAAACAAGTGTCAGAAAAGTCTCCAGGGCAAAAAAATAATCACCATGCATGGTTCTGAGAGTATAAAAGTTCACAGTTATTTATGGGCTCATTGTTTGAAAGAAAAGCCCATGCGACTATCGCTCGGAGGGGTCTGGGGAACGATGGCCGTAGCTTAACCAGTCGTAGCGACGGCGCTATTTGTTCTGGGGGCGAGTAAACTGCTCTGAGCGATTACCGCGGTAACTGGAAGCCCTGCCTGACCACACAGATCTGATAGGGTGCCACTCAGGGAACGGTTAATGGAGTGCGATTCCGTTAAGTGTTCGCCAGAAAAAAAAAAAAGCGCGGTCATCCATCATCGGCGAAGCGTCTGCTCGGCCCGCAAGAATGCGGCGGCCCAGAGCGAGCAGATAGAGAGGCTGCGATAAGACTAACGCCTCGTACGTCAGCCCCGCGTTCGCTGCGGGGAAACCCAGCCAAACTCGCCATCCGCGGCTCCAGCACCGCCGAAAACCAGATGAAAATAACACAAATCCAGCGAACAAATTACATCTCAGCAATCGGGCTGTGGGACACTGGTGCACCGAGATCAAGCTTTGAGATCAACTGCACCATGATTCAACACTGTTATCAGATTTCCACGAATTGTATTCTGCGTGTTTTCTACTAACGTATCCGCAGCTAGCGGGCATTCGGAGTGTGTGCATGTAAATCATAAAATGACACATTTCTGTTATCAAAACAAGCTTACTGTCAGCGTCAAATCTCTTGTTTCCTAGATACATTTCAATCTTGTATGGACATTGGGGAAAATATTTTTGAAACCATCGGCTAGCAAAACATAGCGAAACAAATAGTACGTTCAGGTTGTAGTGCTTTTAATAGCAGAGTACACAAACTCTTATAAGGTGCTGGAGTGTAGACTACAAGCCACAGAAAATACAAGTTTCTGTCCAGACTGCAAAAGGAAGTTAGTGGACGAAACACATCAATGTGTTGCAGTACTTTTCTTATAAGCTTGTGTACCCTAATATTATAAATACTAATATACGGTCTGCTCTCCTTTTTTGTTTTGCTGTTTTGAGCACCTTTTCCCCTCCCAGTGACCTGATGAAACCATAGACTACAAGCATGACCGTGTAATGTGAGATTATGTATGACAACAGCCATTAAGCCCCACCTTAATAGTGCATTCATGCAAACATATTGGCCCTGAAATGGTTTGCGTAAATACATCATTCTCTAAGATATCATCACAAAGTATGTTTTTTTTGTTTTTTTTAACTCTGTCTGAGAATTAGAACAGCTGTCAGCCTACCTTGGTAGTTCTGGCTAATCAATAACCACTTTGTGACACCTTCAGAATTTATGTGTAATTTATAACTAAATCGCAGTTAAAAGCAGACACAGGTCACGGCTTTGGTACCCTATTGAGCTTTGCCACTGTCTACAATGAGAAATAAATGACACGAAGTGGCATAAACCCAGAGAAATGCGATTCTTCCGCACACGCGATTGTGAAATCCCGCCGTCTAGCCCCCGCTCTGCCCTATAATTCATCCAGGGCGTCTTTAGCGTGTGACCGGACGTCTTTCCGCAGACGGTCCCCCTTGACTGCACCGCGCACACAGAGGTGTTGAATTAACCGTTTCAGTTTCCCACGAACACCTCCGCTAGCTCGGCTAGCTAATCGTTAACCCAGCTAATTGCCCGAGGGACAGCTCTCTTTTCCTGGGGCAGCTGCTCCCAAAACCTATGCCGGCCCACATCGACACAAAACACGGGTTACGCCTCCTGCCAATGACACCTGTGACGCTGTCCAGCACAAAGCAGAGCAGGACACTGACATCCAGCTTTTAGTACAGTCACATGAAACTGTAAACTGACATGCAATACACTTTACCCGTTAAAATAATACAACGGCTACCCAGGGGGAGGTGTCATCAGTTAGCACATATCCATTCTGGACCACAGAAAAAAAAGAAAGAAAAAAAAAGGGCAGTAATCGCTGTCCGACCGTTTGGCGGTTTGGTTTGGAATTTCGAACCGAACCCACTCAAACTAAACGTCTGGCTATGCCGCTATCTACAGTCTAGCTTCCCTGAACAGCATACATAAGGCACGTGCAGACAAACCTAGATGGGCAGATAAGAGATAAGAGATGGGCGTTGCAGACGTCTTCCTCTCTCAGGCCCCCCCCCCCCCGTCACACCTGTGGAGGGACCGCAGATGTGTGTAAGAACCGGGGGAGTAACCGTGGAGACAGCACCAATGAGCATGTGCATTGCAGCCCGATGATTGGCTGTGTCCACTTCACTCGTGTGTTCCAGGATCCAGATCATCCTGACAGACATTTAGCCATTTTTGAGACAGCTGCAAATCTCACCCCGGCCGCAGTAATTATCCCCATCATCGGACAATACTAACCCTGCCATTTTAATCATTAATGCTAGTCTTTATTAAACCTTAACCCCCCCCCCCTCTCTGCTCTGTAATTCATGATCATTTTTTATCAGAATATGAGTGGCTCCTAACCCGGTCTCTGACAGCACAGGCCAGCGATTGGGTCACAGGGTGCACTGTTTATTTTGCGAGTCTGTCAGTTTCGCACAAACACACGGCCCAGAGCGGGAATTGTGTAGCGCTAATGGTTTCTAATGTCTGGAGTTCTGGCTCTGTTTGCACAGATGTTCACAAATGGCACTGCATTCTCCTACAGCAAGAAAACCCCCCAAAAAAACAGAGAGAAGAAAAATAGTGGCATATCATTCTTCTATATGATTATAATAATAATAATAATAATAATTATTATTATTATAATAGTTTATCTAATATTGTTGTGTCGGTTTTTGAGGAAAAATCACAGCCTAAAAAGAAAAATAAATAATAAAACAATAATCATAACAATAATTAATTTCATAACTTTATATAGAGCTTTTCACAACACGGTGCAGAAAGCACTTTCCAAAACAGCAGAAGAGTATAAAATAAACCTTGAAGGTAAATTTATACCAGCAAGCATAGACAGCACTGAAAAAGATAGAGAATATTGAAACACAACATGAAATCTCATTGATGAAAGTGAAGAAAATCTAAACAATAATCTACACAAAGCCCAATCTAAAAATACATTTAATTTGATTTGAAACGGGCATCTGTCTCAGCCTTTCTTAGGCTAACAGGGAAGAACAGACATAAAAAAAGAACATTCATAATAACTACCCTGTCCCTGTACCTTTCCTTGAAAACCAGATTTTCAGCCAGGCAGCAACCGCTACAAATGCCTCTTTATGTTGAGCATTGTCCTACGCCACGATGAACAATAGACACTTGTGTTCATGTTCCTGCATGTGGCACAAACGCTGTCACCTGAGTGTTACAGGGAATGACAGCAGTAGGTGGCACAACGCTGGAATTTCAATAATGCCGGAAATTCAAAGGCGCTCCCGCTCAACTGCCAAACTAACTCAGTTCCCGTAAGAGACTGAAAACACAATTTGATGTTTGCAACAACCGCTCTCTCACAGGCAACAAGTTTCATCACCTTCAGCCCTCGAACAAAACGATCTGCAATTTACAGCCTCGTTAAATAGACACGTCTTGACTGGAGATTAAAATAAATAATAATAATACTAATAATAATTATCAAGTAAATTATTCACTGTATAATGCAGTCAAAGATTATTAATACAATTGTTGTTTCTGTTTTCTTTCTAATTTAATTCCTTTTGCGTATTTTGGATTTGCTTTCATTACTGAGTAATATCCTTATCCTCATGTGTTGCAATAGAGAGTAAAATCTAATATATCAATTTTTTCAATGACTAAGTAAAGAAAGAAAGAAAATGGCCAGGGAAGCCAGGGGCTCAGAGAGGCTTTGTCACCAGGCAGACCGCAGTAACCATCTAAAGGTCAGACTGGCTGTGGCATTTCCTCATTCACACTCACTCACACACACACACACACACACACACACACACACACACACACACACACACACACACACTCACACTCACACTCACACTCACACTCACACTCACACTCAACGTTCTCTCACACACACTCACACACACTCACACACACTCTCACTCTCTCACACACACACACACACACACACACACACACACTCACACTCACACTCACACTCACACTCACACTCACACTCACACACACTCACACACACACTCACACACACACTCACACACACACACACACATTTAACGTTCTCTCACACACACACACACACACACACACTTAACGTTCTCTCACACACA
>NC_083763.1:70976643-70981643 GCF_963514075.1 Conger conger
TCGATTTACTTACGTTTAGTCCCTTAAATTGAGGGACTGTGTACAAAAAAAGGCCTGTAATTCCTACACGAATCGCTCAATATGGATGTAAATACCCTCAAATTAAAGCTGACAGTCTGCAATTTAACCACATATTCATTTTTTCATTTCAAATACAATGTGCTGGAGGACAGAGCCAAAGGAACAGAAACTGTGCTACTGAGAGTATTATCATTATAGTATCATTATAGCAACAGAAACGTCCAGCAGCACAATGCAAAATCCCCAAAGGAGTGGCTTAGGGCTATAATGCAATGTTGCAGTGAAAAAATGCATATATAAAGAGTTCTTGTGGTGCTTGCTGACCATGAGAAATGCACTTCTGTAAGTCTGTTTGGCCAAAAGCGTCTGCTTTAGAAGACCAAATTATAAATTGTATAAACACAAGATACCATTTTACAGTGCAGGGGATCAGAATTTCTGCAAAGATGTTTATTGTTTTGATGGTTTACTGAACTTTAGTGTCATATAAAAAAAACACTGATGGTTTTAATTTTCTGAATACATAAATTTTCTGAATACAAAAAAAACCAAAAAAAAAATTGTATTTATGAACTCCAGGTTGAAACGCATAAAACAGAATTTTCTCATTTCCAATTCGGCACGGGTCCAACTGTTGCAGTCTGGCCAGGTACGTTTAACACCCGGAACCTTCCCTGATGTGGCACACAGCCCTCACCCCCCCCTGGCCCTCTCTGTGAGCCCTGTCCGTCCGTCCGTCCGTCCGTCCGTCCGTCCGTCCGTCAGCGTGGAGACCGAGGCGTGCTAACACGGCGGTGAGTGATTCACGCGGCAGGATGAACCCAGACTCCGTCTCTCGGTAGACACCCGCCCCCGCCCCCCCCCCCCCCTTACTTCACTCACATGCATCTTTTCTGGGCTTCCTACACGCAGCACCGAGGTTCCCAGGCCCCACCTAACCCAGCTTTCTCAAAACCAGATGGCCGACACGGAACTGTGATTTTTAGCAGGACAGTTTTTTTGATGCTATTTTTAGCGTGCGTTGAAAGTTTAAATGCTCACCCCTCCCAGCACCCTGACAGACCCCCACCCCCAAAAACCCCCACCTCTTTTGAATCTTGACCAAAATAGTATGAAATTGCAGAATTCTGTCTCTCTCCCTCCCTCCCTCTCTCACCCTCTCTCTCTCTTTCTCCCTCTCTTCTCTCCCTCTCTCTTTCTCCCTCCCTCTCTTCTCTCCCTCTCTCTCCCTCTCCCTTCTCTCTCTCCCTCCCTCTCTCTCTCTCTCTCTCCCTCTTTCCCTCTCTCTCCCTCTCACCCTCTCTCCCTCTCTCACCCTCTCTCTTCTCTCCCTCTCCCTCTCACCCTCTCTCTCTCTCTTCTCTCCCTCTCTCTCTCTCTCTCCCTCTCCCCCTCCCTCTCTCTCTCTCCCTCTCCCCCTCCCTCTCTCTCTCTCCCTCTCCCCCTCTCTCTCCCTCTCTCCTCTCCCTCCCTCTCCCTCTCTCTCTCCCTCTCTCTCTCTGGGTGTTTAGCCGGATGTAAGAGCAGTGAGCCGCATGTGTGGAATGACAGTCTAAATTTAAGTCCTTACTCCGGTGCGTTTGGCGGTGGATGCGGAGCGTTACAGAAGCGGGCGGAGTCTGGTGCCGGGCGCGGGCCACACGTCCCCCCGGGCGCGGCGCGGGCGCGGGCGAGAGCCTCGCAATCGCCCGTCGTCTTGTTTTGATTGGCCGCGGCCACGCGCGCATTCCTGCTCAGTCTCCCAGCGTTTCCCATACATTCCTGAGCGGAGAGGAATGCCGACGCCGGGCTGCTGACGGACAGGAAATCGATACGCGACAGAGCCGGGCCCTGGGCAGAGACGAAGGCCGTCGCTGCTGGACTTACATCAGCGCGCGCCGCCATTCCTGTGTTGTGACGGGGCCTCGTTCCAAACAGAGCGAAGTTTGGACACTCTCAAGACTTCCCGAGACTTCCAGGGATCTCCGGCCGGTCATACGTTCACAGCTGTTAAGGGCCCGTGTCACCGTGACATCATGTCTGGAAGACGCATGTAGCCAAACATGGCCAGGGAATCGTCTGCAGGCGTTTCTACACTTTGCCCATCTTTAAAACTGTTTTCCAGTGAACTGCGTAACAGTTAATGTTAAAGAGGAAACTTTTTTTTACTGGAAAACAAACAAACTGGTGTCATTGGCTGTGGATTTAGCTGCTGCTACAGGGCCAGGGAGACATAGCGGCCAGTGAAGTCAGCCAGGAGACCCCCTTGATTTTGGGTGACGCTTTTAACGCCCCATAAGTCATCGGTCATCGCTGTTCTGCTCCACTATTTTTTAGTTTGGAGCATCAGCTTGGTTATGGGTTCTCTGGTTCCCTGCGTTTACAAAAAAATAAATAAATACCCTTCTGTAAAGAGGCTGACCGTTTCATCGCTGTACAAGTAGGAGTACACATTTTCATCTCTGATGTGGGAGTGAGGCTTCAAACACTCGCACACACACACACACACACACACACACACACACATCCCTTGAGGGGTTATATCCATATCAGTCCTGAAAAGCAGTAAACATAGAGCAGAGAGGATGTGAATGTGTGTTTTAAATAAGCGCTACAGACAAGCCCACTATATTTACTCCTGTGGACACTTCCTGTGGCTGGAGCCGGGGCTCACTGGCTGCCAGGCAGCGTCTCGCCACCGTGTGAGAGTTTATCTTTCAGCCCCGCGGTCCACACAGCTTACACTCGCATACACACACACTCGCATACACACACACACACACTCGCATACACACACACACACAAACACACACAGATACACAAACACACACACGGATACGGATACACACACACACTCGCATACAGACTCTCACGCGCACAAATACACAGACACAAACAGCGTTAGCAGCCCATCAAAGCCTGGGCCTGTCAGTGTCAATATATCTGCGCACACACACACACACACACACACACACACACACACACACACACACACGCACGCACACGCACGCACGCACACACGCACGCGCACACACACACACACACACACACACACACACACACACAGCCTAGCCCCATACCAACAAACACCACCAGCGCCGTCGAGCCCAGAGTCCCGGAGCTCTGCGGTGGGACAGCATTGCACAAACACCGGGGACCAGTGCCCCCCCGAGGACCAGAGAGCCACAGTCACGTGGCCAGAGGGGGTGGCACAATCACTCCTCATGTGGGAGGAAACAGAGAGGATCTCACTGGAGCCAGACCATGACGGCACCTCCTCCAGCTCTTCCTCCTCCTCCTCCTCCTCCTCTTCACCAGGCCCCGAGGGCCTGCAAATTTTATTTTCCTTGTACAGTCATGGCAGCCGAGGACACTTAATCAATCACCCTGTGGACGCGAGGCTGGAAGGCCTGCCCTGGAATTAAGATTATAAATACAGCAGCAGAGTGCGGACCAGAGTGTGGGCAGGGTAGTGAGGACCGGAGTGTGGGCAGGGTAGTGAGGACCGGAGTGTGGGCAGGGTAGTGAGGACCAGAGTGTGGGCAGGGTAGTGAGGACCGGAGTGTGGGCAGGGTAGTGAGGACCGGAGTGTGGGCAGGGTAGTGAGGACCAGAGTGTGGGCAGGGTAGTGAGGACCGGAGTGTGGGCAGGGTAGTGAGGACCGGAGCGTGGGCAGGGTAGTGGGGACCGGATCGTGGGCAGGGTAGTGGGGACCAGAGCGTGGGCAGGGTAGTGGGGACCGGAGCGTGGGCAGGGTAGTGGGGACCGGAGCGTGGGCAGGGTAGTGGGGACCAGAGCGTGGGCAGGGTAGTGGGGACCAGAGCGTGGGCAGGGTAGTGGGGACCAGAGCGTGGGCAGGGTAGTGGGGACCGGAGCGTGGGCAGGGTAGTGGGGACCGGAGCGTGGGCAGGGTAGTGGGGACCAGAGAGTAGCGAGGATCACAGTGCAGTGGGGTCTACAGTATAGCAAGGACTACAGTGTAGTGAGGACTACAGTGTAGTGAGGTCTACAGTATAGCAAGGACTCAGTGCAGTGAGGACTACAGTCTAGCGGGGACACCGGGGAGTTTAGCGGGGACCGCAGTCCCACAGGCGGGCCCGGGGGGGAGCCTGGGGGCCCGGGGGGGCCGGGGGGGGGCCTCGCTGGCTGACCCGCGGCCGGGGTTCACATTTCTCAGTGCTGCCGTCACCGCTGTCCTCGTCATCCTCCAGCCCTCGCCGGGGCGATAACGCAGCGCCGTCCGTTTAAAAATACCCACAAATCTGCTCCCTGGACACGCAGTCCTTTCCCCTTTTGCCATGAATCAGGCTGGAAAGTATTTTTTTTCTTTTCTTTTTTTAGTCTTTCTATTAGTTATAAACGTCCTTCTTCTGCCGCGGTAATGGAGCCCTGCTTAATGCACGGCCATTTAAAGCGCTTATCGACGAGCTCAGCGCCGAAGCATGCGTCGAACACGCCATCGGACGGCATGTGAACCAAGCGGCCCGGTGAGAATCTAACGCACGGAGAGAGCGCGAGAGCAGAGCCTCCGCAGACAGCTGACGGCGGTCTCAAATGAGAATTTAACGAACGGAGCGGGGTTCGGCGGGGTGGCGGGAAGACGCACCACTTCCAGGTCAGAGGTCGCGATCACTCCCGCTCCTTCCTGTGTCTGCAGACCGAGCCTTGGGGAACACCGCGTCTCCGTCACCGCTGACCTCCGACACAGGAAGTACAGCGTATACGCACGTTCCTCCCGGGCCAGGATATTCCATCACAGCCACGCAGGGACATGTGCTCGGTCTGATAACATCAGAGATCATATATTTACTGTTCTGTTTCCACAGAGGAGCGAGCCTCTGGCCTCTGAAGGAGGGCTCGGCAGCCCTGGTCCTGGGGAGAGATGCAGGGTCTCCCGAGTTTTCAGCTTTTGCTCAGCGACGAACTGAATTAAAGTATTTGGTTACACAGCTAATGCACCTCACCCGGTGTCTTGTGTGTGTGTGAACCAGTTTCTGGGT
>NC_083763.1:70986643-70996643 GCF_963514075.1 Conger conger
TGACTGCAGCTTCAAACCACGCCGGCCAGCTGACTGTTTTATTCTCCAAAAATGTCATGATCATGAGGGAAAATTACTAAAAAATAAACATTATCTCCAAGATATATTTTCATATAATAAGAAAGCGATAGTACATATAAGTAGTCAGCGGTGCGATGTTATTGTATTGACTATATATTACCATTCTGGCACAGGGTAAAACTACAGATTCTTGGGAACTTTTCCACCATAGTAGCGGATTAAAGAGATAAAGAGTGGATGCTGAAAGCAGCACAATCATATCTGTTCTCTCAGCACTGCGGCATACGAGTGTTAGCTTAGCCGTTTCCTTTGTTAGCAGCAGGCTGACTGAAGGCCTGAACTGACCCTGATTCCGCCATCTCTCATTAATGACATTTGGCCGACGCTCTTATCCACAGCGACGTACCATTGATTAGACTTAGCAGGAGACAATCCTCCCCTGGAGCAATGCAGGGTTAGGGGCCTTGCTCAAGGGCCCAGCGGCTGTGGATCTTATTGTGGCTACACCGGGATTAGAACCACCGACCTTGCGTGTCCCAGTCCTTTACTTTAACCACTACGCTACAGACCGCCCTCCTAGCCTCACATAAACAGGCTTGGTAACACGGTCCAAATTGGCATACAATAATGTAGTTGTTAACATGCATTAATTCATATCCAAATACATTATTAAGCATATAATTACGTTTTCATTAGTTAATGTATTGGTTAACTAATGACTAAAGTATTAGTTCACATGAATATTTATACATGAGAAAACCATATGATAAACATATTATTAGTTAACCCTTAAAAACATGAACTGTTTTTCCATTCCAATATGATTAGGCCATTAACTGATGTAGCTGTGAACATGAATGAATGATGTACAAACACACACAGAAAGCTGAACAGAACTCCTCAGTAGTTAACAACTACATTGACTAACGGCAATCCGTGCACCCTAATTGCGAAGTGCGACCAACAGGTTTGTGATAGCAGGAAATCACACCGCTGGTTATCTATTCCTGACAGCCTCACACAACCCCGCATTTGCATGGCCTGGGATCCATCACCAGCACCTCACAGCTAACGCAAATGTGCAAATAAAAAAAAAAAACCTTTCCAAATCCAGCCTCCTCTCCCCTGGCCGGGCCCCTGACAGGGCTCCAGTTTTTGGGGTTAGGCCCCGTTTCCACCAGGGTCCCCCCCCCCCCCCCCACATTAAAAACGGTTCCAAACGGGGCGCGCGGTGTTTAAAAATAGTGGGGAGCCACAATGGTGCACTTGTGAGTGTGGAGGGGGGGAGAGAGGGGGGAAGACTAAGTCCGGGACTCCACATTCCTCCCGAAGCTCAGTGAAGGATCCAGCTGAGCGGCCTGCGCATTTTTCCCCTCTTTCTGCAGCGCTGGCGTAAAGGCCCCCCCGGGCCTCGTTTACCCCGGATGACTGTGCGTATGACAGGTACGGGGGCGCCGGGGGATTGGGTTACAGCCGGGCCCTGTGGCCCCGTGATGAGGGGGACCGTGCGGGGGGAACCTCCACCTCCTGTCCGGACCCAGACGACGGAGAACTGATTCAAACCCACCGGCCTCTGCACCAGCACCAGAAGATGAGTTAAGTCCCCTTTCCCTAAATCTCTCTCCCTGTCTCTCTCTCTCACTCTGTCTTTCTCAGTCTCTCTCTCTCTCCCTGTCTCTCTCTCTCTCTCTCTCTCTCACTCTGTCTTTCTGTCACTCTCTCCCAATCTATCTCTCCTAGTTTCTCTCACTCTGTCTGTTCTCTCTCTCTCTCTCTCGTATAGGAGAGATTGAAAACAGGTAAAATTATATCAAAAATTATATTAAAAATACAAATGACCTGCAGAAAGCATGATCCTCGCTGAGCCCCACAAGCTATAAAAAGCGAGACATTCACAGCAGATCTACAGCCCAGAAAAAGAGCTGTAAGGACACGCTCATCCCTGTCCCCTGTGCTCTGAGTTCGACAGCAGGGCTGATTTGGCCGTGTGTCTCATCTCTCTGGCAGCGGCTCGTCGGCCTGTGACAGCGAGCAGAGGGGGTATGAGACGTACGGTGCTGTGGCCAGCGTCTCTAGGTCAGAGACGCACCTCTGACAGGTCCTCCACGCCGCCCGTGAGGCGGGGGGGGGGGGTGAAGAGAAACCCAGGGACCTGAGGCATTAAAACGTTACTGCAACCCCAGCGCGAAACTCCGCTTTTTCTCTCCCTTTCTGTCTCTCTCTCTCTCTCTCTCACTCCCTCTCTGTCTCTCTTTCTCTCTCTCTCTCTCTCTCTCTCCCTTTCTGTCTCTCTCTCTCTCTCTCTCTCTCTCCCTCTCTCTCTCTCACTCCCTCTCTGTCTCTCTCTCTGTGACCAGACCAGACGCAATTACCGGCGAGCGTAAATCAGCGCTGGACACCAGAACCCCAGAAGGAGAGAAACGGGAGTGCAGCAGCAAACCGCCAAACCTCAAAGTGCAACGGAGTCGCTGCAGTAAACGCCGGCTGCTTATTGGCTGAGCCCATCTGTCAACGTCCCGTCCGGATTCATAACTTATATTATTATGAGTTATGAATTTCTCTTGAGTCAGTCTTCCAGAACCCGTGCCACAACTGCCCATAAAAGGTAGGCGTTTGACCAGGTCAGAACAGCTGCATACTCAACATGGTTTGACCGGCTCAAGCTCAATGTTTGAAACAGTGGGTAACTGGTAACTTACAGTTGGTAACAGCTGACTCTTCCACAATATGACTTTGAGCAACACAGGCTTAATTTTGTATAACCCGAATTTAAGGACTAGGCAGAGGGTGAGTCAACATGCCAGTGAGCCTTTTTCAATGATAGCAAGGGATTCACAATGGTCTTGTAACAATGTTTTAATACAAAAATCTTCCCTATTGTACCTCTGACTTTACGTTTTAACTCCAGTGGGCCCGTTGCGAGGGAAAGAGACGGTTCTGCTGGGGACTGAGGAGTGCTGGGTTTCCAGGGCAGTGATTCATTACCTGTGAAGGACACGGCTGTGCTCCGGTCCGATCTCAGTCTCACACCGACATTACCGTCTGCCCCACTGACAGACTCAGGCAGGTGACCGTCTGTGACGCGTGATACATAAACCTGCTGATGCGGTGACCAGATACGGTTTGAGAAACGTCGCAAACGCATTGCGAGAAATCTGCAGACAATTCAGACTTGTCTTTTTCGTTTGCTTGCTTTAGCAGAAGTGTTTTGTTTTTTTTGCATGGTGTATAATTGTTATCTGGTTGTTTCTGAGCTGTGACCTGATTTTAATCTCAGACCTCCTCCCAAATCCAGAATATAAATGTGAAATTGGATCCTGACCGTCACCAGGATTCCAGCCGGTATAACACTCGCCAAAAGATCAGAAAGTTAAGAACAATAAAATGTCAAGAACATTAACTGTGGACACGCCACTGTTCATTTGCCCATTCACTGTGAAGATACCACTGTTCATTTTTTATGCGATAAATCCTCAAACATAATGCACTTCAGAACTAGTGGGCACTCTAAAAAGCATGAATTTATTTGATTTGCATTATAAAATGTAACAAATATATATTTGGCTTCTCTAATTAATGACAGAAAACAGAACATCACCACCACTAAAACACACACATACACACACGCACACACACACATGCATGCACACACACACACACACACACACACATACATACATACACACACACGTACGCACGTGCACACAACACACACACATACACACACGTGTGCGTGTGCGCACACACATGCATGCACACACACACATACAAACACACGTACGCACGCGCACACAACACGCACAGAGCGCACACACACACACACACACACACAGTCAGTGGACAAAATGGCAGGTTAATCAGAAGCAATCTGCAGCAGAGGCAGATATGGCTGTGTTTCCTTTTATGAATGAAGCATTCAAATGGGAGAGGCCTGCTGAGATACTATCACACAGCAGGGTCCCGACTCTGCTTTACATGCTGAAGGTTCCTTATGACGCAGGGAAGGGAAAACACACACACTTTACTTCTCTATTTACATATCCATTCTCCACAGAGAGCTCCACTTGAGTGAGAAAGCAGGCAGAGAGAAAGGGACAAAACGAGAGGGAGGGAGGAAGAGAGGGGGGGAGCGAACGAGGGAGAAAGGGACCGAGAGACAGTGAAAGAGAGGGAGAGAGAGAGAACAAGGGAGGCAGGGAGAGAGTGAGAGGGGGAGATAGAACAAAGGAGGGAGGGGTAAAGAGAGAGGGAGGGAGGAAGGGGAAAAGAAGGGAAGAGGAAGAGGAAGAGGGAGAGGGAGAGAGAAAGGGGTTAATGTGTTTGTGACTGTCAGTCAAGGCATCATGGCTTTAATTACAAACACAGGTTTCCTTTAGTGAAGTGTGCAGCCTCCTGAACCATAACCCCTAACCCCTCACGCTCTCCATAAGGCCCACACCCTCCCCGGACCATGTGTGCAGGTCAGCCTGTCCTGGCCTGGTCCCACACCAAACCCAAACACATAAACGCGCAAACACTGTGAACGCTGAACATAGCAGTAGAAAGGCCTTTTCAAAGGCCTGAGAGCGAAGCTTATCCTTTCAGCGCTGGGCTATTCTCTCTGTCAGACACAAGGCAGAACATTCACTGAGCCCACCTGCGCAAGCCTGGCGCTCACCACCACACAGGGACGTATACCACCGCTGGAGACCAGCAGAGCAAGGGCAACAACATGAACGCAGATGAAAGTGTATACGCTCACACAACATTCCACACACTTCCAAGACACTTTCTGACACTCTTCAAAACCACAAGAAATTTTCAACGCATTATTGGTTGTGCCGGGTTTCCCCCCCCGACACAACGTTCTGTGAGCAGCACGTAGGCGGAATTTGGGGAATGTTCACAGTGAATTGACCGTCACAGGCGAGATCGCAGGACAGACCTGTTATCACAGAGGATCAGAGTATCACCCATTTCATTACAACCTTTTAAGTTGTCACTGATGACTGATTTACACACCAGGGGTGTGAGATCTCACACTGTTCTGGATTCACACACACACACAGACCCACATGCACATGCACATGGACACACAGCGCGCACACACACACACACACACACACACACACACACACACAACGTGCACATACACCCAGGAATTGTGCGCACAATCACACGCAAACACACACGTACATTCAAGCACAAAGGCACACACACAGGCAAGTATGCGCACACACACACACACACACACACAGACACATACACACACATGTACACACGCAGGTGGGTAGTATATAACCTGACCTTTTCTTTCCATTAAAAGTCACCCTATAAAGTTTTAAGGTATTTTGTCACATATTTAGGAGAGCTGTTATGGTATTTATAGGGGGCGAGCGGCGGGCGCAGAGGGAGGGGGAACATCTTGATTTCATCAGGAGTCTGTGAGGCGGCATGTCTGCGATCACGCGCTCCCGCTAAATCACGGAGAGGCCGCCGTCGCCACGGAGACGCCGCGCGGACCTGACGCGTACGGTGGGAGAGCGGCGCCCGTCGCCACGGAGACGACGGCGGGAGGGGTTCACCCCGAACGACACCGCGGAGGAACGGAGCGCGAACGCGGGGGAAACTCAGCGACTCCTCACCTCTGACCCGCCCAACGCCAGCACGTCTCCCCACACACACGCACTCCTGGCTCCGTATTCCACCGAGGAAACGGGCTTATGAAAAAATGCCACGCACTTGTAAATCTCACACACACACACACACACTTACACACACACTTACACACTCGCACACAAAACCAACACAAGCACACACTCCCGGATCTGCGTCCGCTAACAAATGGACTCAGGTATGCACGCAAAATGCAAACAAACTGCCACACACACACACACACACACACACGCGTATGCCAAGGAACGGCTGCATGCCAACACATCCCTTACCTGGCACACACTCATCGCCTCTCTGCCCACACCTATAAAATCTCTATAATTAATTCTCCATCTCTATTGTCTCAGCGTGAGCAGCGTGTCCCAGGGCCCTCTCCCCAGTGAGTCACGCTGTTTACTGCCTCATCGCCCTCCTGCCCACAGCTCTATTTTTAACTGCACAAAGTGTTACACAGTGTTCCTCCGCAGGTATTTCTCCACCGCACGCCCCGCGGAAAGCTCTGAGTCAGACTCCGTCTCCCACAATGCACCGGCGCCAGGGACAGGAAGAAAGGCCGCACCCACGTCCCGCCCAGATGCCGGCGTTTCATCATCGATCAGCAGCAGCAGCACAGACTAATCTGACCAGCCTTAGCAGCCATGGCAACACGCAGCATTCTGTCTGTGCAGCACACACACCCAGGCCTCTACAGCCTTGTCTTGGTTGTGAAAGATTGTGTGAGTGACAGGCTGGGGGGGGCGGGACGGAGTTAGGGCGGGGCTGCGGCCCCTGCCCAGGAAGGATGATGTCACTGCGCACACACACGATTCGGACGTGGGTTGGAGCCAAAAGGAGCAGAAATAGAAGTGAGTCGTGCTGATGGAAATGTGATAAAAATGGCAGCTTTGTGAGAGTTGCCCAAGAGTGCTATCATCTTAGGATGCTTTTTTTTTCCCCTCTCTGATGGTATTCAGAGATTCAGACCGAGAGTGTCCAACCGTGGGAATGTTTGCCTTAGCTCTGTGTGTGTGTGTGTGTGTGTGTGTGTGTGCACGTGGCTGTGTGTGAGTATGTGTGTGTGTTATGTATCCATGCATGTATGTGTGTGTGTGCGAGTGTGTGTGTTATGTGTCCATGCATATGTGTATGTGTGTGTGCGTGTGTGTGTGTGTGTGTGTGTGTGTTGCGTGAGCATGTGTGTTGTGTCCATGCGTGTGTGTGTGTGTGTATGCGAGTGTGTGTGTGAGACAGATGCAGAACAGACAGAGAGGTGGCTCATATCTGCAGACGCGTTAAGCCTGATAAAGCTGATTTGTTGCACAGATGGGCCAACAAAAGGAACTTTATTACCAGGAGTGAAGCGAACAATGAGTGCATCCACCTGTGTGTGTGTGAGTGTGTGTGTGAGTGTGTGTGTGTGTGTGTGTGTGAGTGTGTGTGTGTGTGTGTGTGTGTGTGTGTGTGGTGTGTGTGTGAGTGTGAGTGTGAGTGTGTGTGTGTGTGTGTGAGTGTGTGTGTGTGTGTGTGTGTGTGTGTGTGTGTGTGTGTGTGTGTGTGTGTGTGTGTGTGTGTGTGTGTGTGTGTGTGGTGTGTGTGTGTGAGCGTCTGTAGCGTGCTTGCATGACACAGACCTCCTGTGCCGGTCCCATAAACCCAACAAGAGGTCCTGCATTGAGCTCAGCCAATCAGCTGCGGAGATAAATTCCCGGCATTATTGCAAGCTTCTGTAGCAGATTTCCCCAAATCAGTCCTGTAATATATGGGCCTTGCAGAAACCTTATTTCATTTCCCTAGTCAAATAGAGGGCTTGTGGAGATGCCTTTGTTTGCAGAGTATAAGATAACTTCCAGGATGATTCCCCAGTGGCAGTATAGCCCTTTTATCGCCATAATACTAAAATAATACTGATAAAAGCTGAAAAATCAAAAAACTACATGAGAACACCTAGCTACAGAGGCACCTGCAAAAACACTACCGCAGTGGCTTCTGGGAGCATCCATCCCCGGCACTCAAATAACTGTTTATTCAAAAGTCAACCAGCTTTCCGGTTCCTTCCGTACCCTGCTTGTTACGAATCTGCCTTTTTTTTCTTCTTTAATTACTGTTATCTGTCTGTACCACAGGGAAGTGGGGGGTTTGTATGAGAGAGCCGCCTTTCCTGTAAATGTTTATGTTTTCAAAAACGCTCGCATTTAACACCTGTGATATTCGACATGGCCGGGGACTTATCTATTCCGCCGATCGCGAGTGCCGCCGACATAAAACAATAACGCGCGCAGAACGGCCAGGCTAATAAAATGTCCGAAGAGAGAGCGACCAGTAAACAGAGTGAGAAACGCGGCTAGAGGAAGATCGCAGAGCGTGGGAATGCAGTTCTCCACAACCGAATTTAGACAGAAATAATTCAGCGACACGGTTTTAATTACAACATTACAATCAGCCACCGGTAGAAGCAAAAAGCTGTCGAGCGTTATTTACGAGACGTTAAAAAACCAAAAGGCGATGTGGTGGCTGGCGTGGACAGACATGAAAGGGGGGGATGTCAAAGAGAACACAATAACACCAGATAACAAGCGTAACGCAAACACGGGGCGGCCGCGGTGGGGTCGACCTGGACTGAACTGATTGTGTAGCCTAGCGAGTGCCGCAGGAAGGTCTGCTCACAGCAGAAATCCCTGCTGCGGAGGTTCCTACCGGCTTGATTGTGCTGCGATGTATCATCTCCTTTTGTCGGTGGAGTGTTTATGAAACAAAACGCAACAATACAAGTGTCTGTACACTGTGAACGCGCATGAAAAGGAAAGAACATAATTATTACCTTGCTGAAAATAGGGCTGTTGACTTTTTAATTACCCACAGATTAACTCAAACACCTTTCTACGCTGTAGGAGTTCCACAACAATGGAAGCGCTTTAACCTAGAGCATTAAGTTTAGCCTTACCTTAGGAAATAAATGTTCAGTGCTGACTGTTCTTGAATGTAATTTTTGGCATTTATGTTAATATTATTATTGGGTTTTTTTTACTGCTGCATACCTAGATGTGTTTCTGTGGTCTTGATCCACTCATGTTGTTTTAACACGGCAGAACTTTACCAACGGTATACGCAAGTTTACGCATTTTAAAAACAATTATTGTCTGTGGTCACTTTTCCCACGCCGGGGTTAAATTAATAATAATAATAATAATAATAATAATAATAATAATAATAATAATAATAATTATTATTATTATTATTATTATGATAATAAATAAATTATTATTATTATAAATAATAATAATAATAAATAATCATAATAGTAATAATAATTTATGTATTTATTATTATTATTATTATTATTATTATTATTATTATAAAAAGCAAAAATGCTAATGTAATCTTCCAGTTCTAATACAGACAGCATCACAATTCTGTGCGTTTTACCTGAAATGTATTGTCTCAAAATGAATGAATGAAACCCATTGTTTCAGTCAGTGGATGTAAGGTTCACACACAGCTTTCAGGAGCAACTGTAGATTTGTAAGGAGCTTTCTTCTCCCAGAATAGAACCTTATCAATGGAAAGGAGTGAGGAAAGTTGACAGGAATGACTATAAATATGTAGTGCAGCAGGACGTGAGGGGGAGGCGGGTTCCCGCGGGACGCTGCTGAAAAGGGGTAGAAGGTGGCGGGAGGCTCAGATCATGGCGGGAGCACAATGCGCACACATGTAGTGGGAGAGCAGGAAACAGGTGCTGCAGCTCCAGCTGCTCCCTCTCTCATGGCCCGGTGCGGAGCGGACACCAGCTGACCCGGCGCAGCCGCAAGCCGTCTGCGCAGACGGGCGTCGCCCAGGGCATGCACACACACACACACGTACAGACACACACACGCACGCACACACACACACGGACACACATGCACACACGTACAGACACACACGGACATAAGCGCACGGACGGACACACACACACACACACACACACACACACGGACACACACACACACACACAGACAGACACACACGTACAGACACACACACACACACACACGGACACACACACACACACACAGACAGACACACACGTACAGACACACACGCACGCACACACACACAGACACACATGAACACACAGACATATGCACGGACACCCACACACACGCGCACGGACACACGTACAGACACACACGCACACACATGCACACACGTACAGACACACACGGACACACACACGCACACACACACACACACGGACACACATGCACACACGGACAGACACACACGGACATAAGCGCACGGACAGATGCATGGACACCAGCGAGTGTTCAGCGGGAAGAGAGCAACCAAACTCGGGAGGGGCTGGCGG
>NC_083763.1:71011643-71014143 GCF_963514075.1 Conger conger
TTCATCATGATCAAAATTAGAACTGCACATGAGGTTGATATAGTACCTCAGGGTACATCTGGGCCACATGAAGTGAGTGGTTCCTGAGTCTCCGTGCGACACACACCAGTGCCAAAGCGAGGAGGCCCGGGAGCCACGCCTGCTTTAACAAGGCCTGTCCTGCTGTGCCGTTAACGGGGCTCCCCCTCCGCCCGACCCCGGCCCCGGCCCAGACCCCCACACCGCTCTCCGGCGAGGACACGCTGTACCCCCGTACTCCCGCCCCTGTTCTTTCACGCGCTTTTTCCTGTGTAATTTTCCAGCGCTAGAGAGAGCGGAATAAAAGCTCATAAATCCAGCGGTGCGTTACAGAGCCGCTGTGGGACCCTGGATGCGGCCCAGGCCCCTTTCCAGACCGTCGGAGCGCCGGAACGCCGGCGGGGAAAAACCCGCAGTCCCTGCACCGCGTTCCCCACAGTACTACAGCGCTACAGCCATCTGCTCCGACAGCCAGCGAGCATCATGGGTAATACAGAGAGAGGGGGGGAGGGGGAGAGAGAGAGAGAGAGAGAGAGAGAGAGGGAGGGAGGGGGGGAGGGAGAGAGAGGGAGAGAGGGAGAGAGAGAGAGAGAGAGAGGGAGGGAGGGGGAGAGAGAGGGAGGGAGGGGGAGAGAGAGAGGGAGAGAGGGAGAGAGAGAGGGAGAGAGAGAGAGAGAGAGAGGGAGGGAGGGGGGGAGAGAGTGAGAGAGACAGAGAGGGAGATGCACATATACTTGTGTCTATGTGCAGGCATATTATGTGTGTATGTACAGAATGCATATTGCATGCGTGTTTCGGTGTATATGTACACATGATAAGTGTTTTTCTCTTCATAAAATGTCAATACATAATTAATGGTTGGTATTAATTGTTATTCGTTGCTTGTAAAACTGTTAACTGGCAACACTGTTTCATTAGTCATGACAATAAAGCTCCAGTTGAATTGAATTGAGAGGGGGGGGAGGGGTAGAGAAGGGGACAGGGGTAGAGAAGGAGAGAGAGAGGGAGGGGAAAAAGGGAGGGCAAGAGAGACGGATTGAATGTATGTGCGGTGGCTGTATGAAGAAAGCACACTCCTGCAGAGAGTGGAGCGGGGAACAGAGGTCACGTACGTGAGTTACTCTGGCACTCCGTAAAGGGCGCCCATCGTACGGAGGGGTGGAGGTGAAACCTGACGGGGGAGGGAAGGCCCAACAGTGAGGGGTATCGATCCTCCATCAGGAGAGGTTCCTCACACACGCCAGCCCAACACCACGGGGTGTATCAGACCCACGACACACCCAGACCGGGACCAGAACCAGCACCAAACACCCAGGAGAGCGGGTTACCTCGAACAGACTCCAACAGACTCCAACAGACTCCAACAGACTCCAACAGACGCTACCACACACAACCACAGTGCAGTTATAAAACGTGTGCCCACTCCTCACGGCTGTAGGCATGACTGCGATCTGGGCTAGAACACGGAAGAAACAAAAAATCTCTGGACAAAACCCCATTAAAATCCCTCAATGTAAATAAATGCCAGCCCCGCCCAGGTCATGACAGACAGGCTTCACTCATTCCTGTGATTGGTGGGAGCAAATGCCCCCCCCCCACAAAAGCACAGTTCCTGTGTAAGCCACACCCCCCCCTAAAAACACACACTGAGAAGTCGTGCTGTATCTCAGGTCTTATCTGATAGGAGACACGCTGCCTGCAGCAGTGATCAGGAGCAGCTCCTATTGGAGGGGAAAAACAAGCCCCGCCCACCGGCCTGAGAGCCGCGCCCCCAGGAGCCCCGCCCACCTGGCCTGAGAGCCGCGCCCCCAGGAGCCCGCCCACCTGGCCTGAGAGCCGCACCCTCAGGAGCCCGCCCGTGGGGGTTTGTTGTTTTTGTGTCATCTTTGTGTCATCGTTTTTGTTCTAATCGCTGCTAATCGCCACCGCACGGGCCAGATGTATTGTTGCGGTGAGTCAGCGTTGCCGTGCCGACCGGCCCGCGGTCGCTCGGCGACAGCAGGAAGGGAAGTGGGGCGTGTGCTTTGGGGCCGGTGACGCGCTCTTGTTTGCAGTTTTGTTTACACCCTGGTTTGAGCCCCGCCCACAGATGCTGAGTGTGAGCGCTCCTTTGGGGTCAGACATTCCTCAACCCCCCCGACACCGCGGAGGGGGGCGGGCATGGCAGAGGGCGGGGTGCGGGGTGTGGGGTGCGGGCCAGGTTTTTGGAGATCCAATACCGCGGTCATTGAGACGTCTGCAGGACTGACATGGTCATAAGTCACCAAAGCATTGCGGCATTTTGTGTTTCTCTCCTTCTCTCTCCCTCCTTCAATTTCAAGGTGCTTTATTGGCATGACAAACTATTTTGCCAAAGCAAATGTTATAAATAACAAACAGTAAAAAAAAAAGGAGAAGAAAAAAGTACATTCTCCCTCTTTCTCCCACTCCCTCTCTCTCTCTCTCTCTCACCATCTCTCTCCCACTCCCTCTCTCTCCCTCT
>NC_083763.1:71019143-71029143 GCF_963514075.1 Conger conger
TATACCGCACACCCCCACACTGAGGGGGGTCACACATATACCGCACACCCCCACACTGAGGGGGGCCCCACACCCACACTGGACGACGCGCACACGGAGCGGGGTCACACATATACCGCACACCCCCACACGGAGCGGGGGTTGGGGGACCGGGTTGGAGCGGAGCAGCCTTCCTGTGGGGAGGAGAGCAGTATTAATAGCCGCTCCCTCCTTTCCCACAGGTCCATGAGGCTGGGAGAGAGGGGGAGAGAGAGAGGGAGGGAGGGAGAGAGGGAAGGAGGGAGAGCAGGGGCCCCACACAGAGAGGAAGCGGGGGACAGAGCTGAGCTGTGCGGGGGCCAGGGGTGAAAGCGTACCCCCCCCCAACGGTACTAATGTTCTCTCTGCCTTCCCTGACCCAAACCCACACACGTCCCAGCTCTCTGTGTGGGCCCCGGTCACACGTGTGTGTGTGTGTGTGTGTGTGTGTGTGTGTGTGTGTGTGTGTGTGTGTGAGTGTGTGTGTGTGTGTGTGTGTGTCACACACACATTTACACGCATCTCCTTCCTCCTCTGCGTTCCTCTGCCGCGCCGTACCGCCAAGTCTTTCCTCAAAGCCGCCAACATGCGCTTTTCAGGTCCTGCGTTTCAATTACACGACAGGCTGCTCTATGCACCTCCCCTTACAACTGCTAGCTTTTTATTATCGCTGTCATTCAGTCAGAAACACCGGGGAATATTAAGAATTACAGCTCGGAGATTAAAACTACCGCGGCTCAGTTCTACCGGCCGGTCTGGGTTTGTAGACGCGGTCTCCCTCAGTCCCAGCACCACGGCCTGAGACAGGGGCGACCGCGCTCTCTCTGAGGAGCGGCTGTGTTCTCACGTCCCCCCCCCCGCGCTGGGACGCCGGGCTTCCTGGGTTCTGGAATGTCCAGAGAAAAAGAGCTCACACTCTAAAAGGTTTCACTTCCTGTTGGGAGCAGGAAGTGGTCATTCAATACCTCCTTCCTGTTGCCTTTCACAGTGGAATCTTTCAGCCCCTGGAAACAAAGCTGTCATTAAAAGCACGAGCAGAATGCGATCCGCACGGGGAAAAAAAAAATCACCCCGCCGCAAAACTGCCACGTCCATCATGCCTCCGTCATTAATCTTGTGCGATCGACTACTTAAAATATTACACCGCACGGAGAGCGGACAAAATACCATTGAACGTGTGTTTGAAGCGGAGTGTATTCTATGACTGTGGTTAAACGGCGTGGGCTGCAGGGAGATGATACTCTGGACTGGGTGATAAAACACTCTTAAAGGAGCGCTGCTTTGGAATGTGTTCTCTTTTAGGACATTCTGCACTGGCTGCTCCTTTCCAGGAAAAAACCTTCTGAAATGAGTTTCCCTATTACAGGTTCGGGTCGAATTCGACAAACAACAGACTTTTTCCAGTCTTTGCTCACTTTAAAATTTTTCTTTTACAGAAAAAGAATTCTGAAAAAAAAACGTATATATTGTAATTCATTTTATTTTAAGGTTGCCTTCAATAAAACCAAAAAATAAGTGAATCTTGACTCCCATTTTTTGTGATGCGAGAGAGTTTGACTTGTGTAAAGATTTGCCAGTGAAGTAAGAATGAAGTAAAAAGTAAAAAGTAAAAAAGGAATACAGAAATAATTTTATAAAACTGATGAAGCCCAAAAGTTCAGCCAGTAACTTATGAAGTATGAAGTAAATTTGTGGATATTAAATGTGTAATATCAGAGGGCAGTGATATAAAATGAAGCTGTTTTCTCTGGCTGCGGTGCGTGTGTCAGGCTCAAGATACTCTTTGAAGTTCGGGACAGAGACCCTACAGAGGTGGAGAGCTGAGCTCTGGTGTCAAAAGTCAAATCCCTTCAACACCCCTCCCCCCCGGCCCCCCCTGCCCCACCGCATCCTGACGCATCCCAGACCACCCCCCCCCCCCCAAGCCTGCGCTACCGGAATCTGCATTCCTTCTCTTCTCTTCCCCCCCCCCACTTTTACACTCACCCCATCGCACCTGCGAGTCACTGCGGCCGGTAAAACCGTTCCAGCTGCCCCTCCTGCACGCGCTCCCTCCCCGACAGCCCATTGGGCCCTCAGAGCACAAAGGAACGACATGACGTGCATTTGGGGCCCCTCCCACCGTACGCCCGCCGCCCAATTACGAGGCTGATCCCCTAACCTCTAAAAGGTGGTAATCCAAAATTGGTTGTAAACTGTCGACCCCGGTGAGAAACGCCCCGGGATGGATTACAGGTCATCCGCCGTGGTTTATGGGCCTGAAGCGGGCCCAGGCACATTCGACCTCTGACCCCTGACCCCCCGAGACATCTCACCGCTATTAAAACCACTTGCGCATTATTATCCAATCAAGGCCGCCCCCCCCCCCCCCGCTTAAAAGGGGCCACGACAGGCAGGAACAAAGACAAGATATGAGCCCAAGACAGGCGTGCGCAAGAGAGTGTCACACGACTGTGAGAGTCGATGCACCGTGAACGCCCGGCATCCCACCGAGTCTGCGTTTCAGACAGGAAGACGGGCGCTATTCAGAGGCAGACGTAACGTGCTTCAGCAATATAGTATAATCACCAACAAGCAGGTACTCAAACTGCATATTCCAGCCCATTTTATTTGACGTTCGTGAATTTCTTTGGCATTAATTTCACACAAAGACATTTTTAAATATTCAAATTGATTGTATACAACAAATTAAAAAAATAAAAACCCATCATGATGCTCTTGACCAGGACACACAGAAAGGCTGAGAAACGCAGGAACTCCCCGGTTCACCTTCCCCCATCTCCCACGCCCCGCAGACATCATTGGGCGGTAATGAACCACTGAGACCAGCAGCGCTGCACCTGCTAATCCCGCCCCCGGGGACCCCGGGCCTGCACACTCTCCCGCCGTTTCCTCGGGCCCCTGCGCGGGGCGGGGGGGGGCGGGGGTCCAGATGAGGGGGCCTGGCGTTTGGGTTCGGGGGTCCGGTGACCCTGGGACGGCCGGGGGTCGGGCAGGGAGCACACAGCCGTGCCCCGGGAACAGAGGCTACTCAGCGGCCGAGAGTTCAGCCCATTCATCCACACAATCTGTTCCAGACGCACCAATGACACTTTATATTGGATCCAGACACCAGGATTCGGGTATATCACACACCCGGGCGGGATTCGGGTATACAACACACCTACGAGGATCAGTGTATATTACACACCCCTGTAAGCTCTCCATGTAGTTCACACGGAGCGGGATTTGAGCGTATTATGTTACCGCCAACAGCTCCACTTAAGCACCATTACCTCCCTCCTCTCTCAGCACCTCTCCCCCTCCACACAATGGAGCCATTACCCTGAGCCGTACATAGAGGGTGCCTTTCCCCCGGCTCAACAATCAGGGCCCAGTCTCTCTACCTCCCTACCTCCTTCTTCCTCAGTCTGTCCCCTCATCCCTCTCTCTGTGACTCTCATTCTCTCTCCCTCCGTCCCTCTCTCTGTGACTCTCATTCTCTCTCCCTCCATCCCTCTCTCTGTGACTCTCATTCTCTCTCCCTCCATCCCTCTCTCTGTGACTCTCATTCTCTCTCCCTCAATCCCTCTCTCTGTGACTCTCATTCTCTCTCCCTCCTCCCTCTCGCTGTGTCTCTGCCCCTCATACTGTCTCTCACCCTCTCTGTCCATCTCTCTCCCTCTGTCTGTCTCTCTCTACCTCCCTCATTCTCTCTCTCCCTCCTCACTCTCTCTGTCAGTCCATCTCTCTCCCTCCCTCACTGCCTGTCTGTCTGTCTCTCTCCTTCCTCCTCCTCTCTCTCCGCCCTCCATGCCCGTGCAGAGGGAGTGTTAGTTATTAAACACAACAGCCGCACTGCATAATACCCAGGATGCAATGGGGCAGAGTGAAAGCCCTGTGGCTGAAAGGGACTCACTGTACGGTAGTGGTGAGGGAGGACCCCCTCACGGCACCCCACAAAAGCCCCACATACAGGGCGCTTCAGAGAGAAAAGGCATTTTTAAAATGGATGCCGGTGAATGGCGGTGGAGGTCTCCCTGGCTCACACAGACCCGCTGACTGTGGTTTAGACTCTGTGAGGAATCTCATTAAGTCACTTAGCACCTAGCCTGGCCTGTATCTGTTAGAGCCGTCTGTCGTTAGCCGTCGTCGTGCCGACGTGCTCTCTGAGCTTTATGACACGGGCGCTCTGACAGACGGCTGGGGGGTGTTTACCACACCGCCTGCTCACGGGACGTCCCGCAGACTGCAGGGGTATGGGAGCAACGCTGAGAGGTGCTGTCACTTCTTAAACATTATTTTAATGTGGTCCAATGAGCGTCAACAGAGCCCTGAGAGAAGAGCCAGAGCGTCCCCGTAAGGATAGGAAGACCGGAAACTCACTCCTGCAGGGCCAGAGCCCTGTCTGTGTGTGTGTGTGTGTGTGTGTGTGTGTGTGTGTGTGTGCAGGCATGTGTGTATGTACAGTATGTGTGTGTGTGTGTGCAGGCATGTGTGTCTATGTACAGTGTGTGTGTGTGTGTGTGTGAGTGTGTGTGTGTGTGTGTGTGTGTCTGTGTGTGTGTGTGTGTGTGTGTGAGTGTGTGTGTGTGTGTGTGTGTGTGTGAGTGTGTGTGTGTGTGTGTGCAGGCATGTGTGTATGTACAGTATGTGTGTGTGTGTGTGTGTGTGTGCAGGCATGTGTGTCTATGTACAGTATGTGTGTGTGTGTGTGTGTGTGTGTGTGTGCGTGCAGGCATGTGTGTCTATGTACAGTATGTGTGTGTGTGTGTGTGTGTGTGTGTGCAGGCATGTGGTGTCTATGTACAGTATGTGTGTGTGTGTGTCTGTCTGTCTGTGAGTGTAGGCATGTGTGTCTATACACAGTATGTGTGTGTGTGTGTATGTGTGCAGGCATGTGTGTCTATGTACAGTAGGTGTGTGTGTGTGTCTGTCTGTGAGTGTAGGCATGTGTGTCTATATACATGTATGTGTGCATGTGAGCACGTTCATATGTAAATGGTAAATGGTAAATGGCAGGCATTTATATAGCGCCTTTATCCAAAGCGCTGTACAATTGATGATTCTCATTCACCCATTCATACACACACTCACACACCGACGGCGATTGGCTGCCATGCAAGGCCCCGACCAGCTCATCAGGAGCATTAGGTGTCTTGCTCAAGGACACTTCGACACAGCCCGGGCACGGATCGAACCGGCAACCCTCCGACTGCCAGACGACTGCTCTTACTGCCTGAGCCATGTCGCCCTTTTTGTGCGTTTCTGTGTGTGTGTTCAGGCATGTGTGTCTATATACAGTATGTGTGTGTGTATGTTTCGGCATGTGCAGGCACATATCTATGTGAATGTATGTGTGCATACGAGCACGTGTGTGGGTGTGTGTGTGTGTGTGTGTGTGGTGTGTGTGTGTGTGTGTGTGTGTGAGTGCATACGTGCGTGTCCGTGTGCATGAGGGAGATTATGATTTTCTGGTATGACAGCCCTGCCCCTCCCAGGCAGCTCCACGGTCAGGGAGATTAGCGCCGGTGATTTACAGCCTCATTCTGCTCCCGTTCCATCAGGGTGATCACATCACAAACCGCCGCTATTTTCCGAGCGGAAGACGACGCCGCACACGTGTGTGTGTATAGTGTGTGTGTAAGCGTGTGTGTCGCGCCTGGCGTCACCTGACCGGGGCGGCGAGCGCGAGGTCACAGGGCCCGTCGTTACCCCCGCGACACATGAAACAATAACAGCTGGCCTCCGAACCATCCGCAGGTTTTGGGTGACGCCGCGAGTTCAGCGGCGGAGCAAATGGCGGCCGGCGCGTGGAGAAGCTCCCGGCAGGTATGCGGCGGGCGGCGGTCCCCACGAGCACAGATAAACCAGACAAAAGAGTCCCCGCGAGAATAGATAAACCAGACACAAGAGTCCCAACGAGCAAAGATAAACCAGACACAAGAGTCCCCACGAGCACAGATAAACCAGACACAAGAGTCCCCGCTAGAACAGATAAACCAGACACAAGAGTCCCCGCTAGAACAGATAAACCAGACACAAGAGTCCCCACGAGCACAGATAAACCAGACACAAGAGTCCCCACTAGAACAGATAAACCAGACACAAGAGTCCCCGCTAGAACAGATAAACCAGACACAAGAGTCCCCGCTAGAACAGATAAACCAGACACAAGAGTCCCCGCTAGAACAGATAAACCAGACACAAGAGTCCCCACAGGCACAGATAAACCAGACACAAGAGTCCCCGTGAGAACAGGTGACGCGTCCTCCGTTACAGCGCACATGAGGGGAGGCATGAATCCCCCGGGGGGGGGCAGGTATGCGGGGGGCAGGTATGCGGGGGGGGCAGGTATGCGGGGTGTTCAGCCGCGGTGTCGCGAGGTCCACTCGCACGGTGCATCGCCAGACAGCAGCTTCACGGCCGGGACAAATTTTGACGAATCGCCGCGCATAGTTTTGGGATGACCGTTACATGACCGCTCGGCGGGGCGGGCTACTGTATACACGCCCGTCTCCTGCCCTCTCTCCAGGGGTCCAGGGGTCACGAACTGAGCTTCAGTCCTGGGGGGGGGGCGCCCCAAGGTCTGGAGAGATTCTATGGCTTAATTTCTGTCAACTGACTTAGGCCTTGGAAACAAGTTCTTTAATTAATTAAATTGAAATACACACACACACACACACACACACACACACAACACACACACACACACACTCTTCAATCGATCACTGACTGAAGCACTTGAGTGCTGAAAGGCAGCAGACACTGCGGTTGTACAGGATTTGAAGGCACGCTGAAACTGACACTTTATTGCCAACACCGTGTCAAAAAGATATTTCACCAGAAAGACAACACCCAGAGGAGAAGAAAAAACCCCAAAAAACAACGACACACAGAACTCTGTCACATGCCAGCAGAAAGCTTTCAGCAGGGATAGCCTCCAGCAATAACATATCGCTGTTAAGCCATAATAGACGGAATAACACACACACACACACACACACACACACACACACACACACACACACACATACATACATACACACACACACATACACGCACACAAGACTGGACAGGGTTTTATGTGTTTGTCGGGGAAAAACTTGTGAATGCCACAGGGTGACCATGAGCCCCAGTGAAGGAGCTCCAAACCCCGCCTCGTTCCCTAGCCATCAAGGGACACACGACCCTCTCTCACTGGGCACGGCTCACTGAACGCACCTTCAGTACACACACACCTACACGTCCTCTGGACACTGAGCGTTTAGAGCTCATCATATCAGCACAGAACACAGCCTCTCAACCGCTCTGCCTGGTGAGGACACAGAACACAGCCTCTCAACCGCTCTGCCTGGTGAGGACACAGAACACAGCCTCTCAACCGCTCTGCCTGGTGAGGACACAGAACACAACCTCTCAACCGCTCTGCCTGGTGAGGACACAGAACGGTATCTTGGGAGCACACACAGGCTACAAAACGTATTGTTCACAAACAACAGTGGCTTTGCACGGATTAAACAATACATTAAACAGAGGCTGTGTAAACTCGCCTCCTATACATTCAACACTTGAATGCAAATTCATGTGAAACTTACCTGTGTAATGAAGGCACACCGCAGGGTCAGGATGGAGGGATTACATAGGGAAGAGAAAGAGAAGGAGAAACAAGTTAATGATGGGTTCCTCATGCATGTGATGTTTGATGCAGCACTACCCTTCAGTAAAGGGTATGTGTCCCGTGTCAGATTTTCAGCTGAGAATGAAGTCATTTGCAATGCAGTGTGAGTGTGCCTGCACTGCATATCCCAGAATGCCATTCTCTCATGACTACTGAAGGGTGACTACTGAAGGGAGAGCATATTGACAATTTAGATAGATCCCATTTCTTAGCAAGGGTAAGGGCCATGTTTTTTTTTTTCTTTTTTTTTTCTTCATGTGATCTCAAAGTCATCTGTTGAAATGTGCAAAATGTGATAGTTTTAGGAAGACAGATTGGGTTCAGACCCTGTGTCCTCCTTCAGGGAAACCGTACGTGTTTATGTATTATGTGTAGATATAAATAGCTGCATGGGTGGACTATGTTGCACACACCTGCAAACTTTATTGGTGGAATTGCAATATTTTGCAATGTATTCGATTGTAATTCGAGTTTCTTCGAGACACTCTAGAACTCTAGAAGTTCCATATAGAGAGCAGACATTTCCATAAAATCAGAATCAACTTCATCAGCATTCGACACAAACACTCACTGAGCAAATTTTTCATTTCTTTTACATATTGGTAAGACAGAAGAGAGAGGGAGAGTGTGAGGGAAAGAGAGAGGAGGGAGAGAAATAGAGAGAGACAGAGGGAGGGAGAGAGAGTGTGAGCTGTGTGTGTGTGTGTGTGTGTGTGACAGAGAGAGAGAGAGAGAGAGGAGAGGGAGAGGAGAGGGAGAGGGAGAGGAGCTGTGTGGGCCGGAGGTCTCTCTCCCGTGTGGCGCCGGGTGTAATGGATGTTGGGGGCAGCTGGGCTGTGCGGTTCCAGCTCATTGGCAGTGATTGATTGAGCCGCGTGT
Organism: Conger conger; assembly: GCF_963514075.1. Lineage (NCBI taxonomy): Eukaryota > Metazoa > Chordata > Actinopteri > Anguilliformes > Congridae > Conger > Conger conger. The sequence continues at coordinate 71,027,701 of NC_083763.1, forward strand.
TTTCCATGATCCTCTCTGACTCCCAGACGCCGGCCCGCACGACGACCCCGTGTCTCAGGAACAACAGCACTCGCGTACACTCCGTCCGCAAAGCTGCTATCCTTTACTTTCCGCAATGTTTTTTTATTTATTTCATTATTTACTTCACCGACACCTTTCTGAAGGGAGCTCAGAGCAAGAGGCTGACGAAAATTACAGTTTTCTCTGTAAATGCTACACCGGCCCAAAGCAGAAACTGACAAATGCAAGTTGAAGGGATAGCACTGTCATTTGCAATTACCAAACAGATGATGTCACAATGCTCGGAGTAAGCTTAGCATTAGCACAAGCTAAATTACACAAAAACTGCCAATTCAGAGCAAAGGGTGGGTGTTATAAAACCTATTATTACTCTTACACACAACCAGTCCTGTAGCCGCTCAAACTAAAAATATTGTCTAAGATTTTAAATTACTTAAATATACTTACGTTTTAATTGCACTCAGTTATCACATGCACAAAAAGTAAGTGGTTAGACACGTTGTTCCGTACATGTTTAGGGTAATTTGAGTGGTTTAGATTTAGACGAATTCATCAACAATAATCCAGAAACTTTTGACAAAATGCCTCGTTTCCTATAGTCTTTAGAATTGTTATTGCAAATAAAACAGAATCTCAAGGGATACACAAATATTTGAATTTTGCGAAAAGTTTAATGCATATTTCAGTATTATAAGGTTTGGGGTTAGCCTCGACAGCAGTCTGAAGAGCCTGTGACTGAATCCACAGAAAAACTGCCACTCAGTAACACACGAATGCAAAACAAACGTCAAGTCTTAAACCTTCTCATGAGGTTTTCACGTTCTTCACGGCAAAATTCACACTGAACAAGCAAAATAATTAGGAGAACTAAAATAGCAGACTAAAGTATTCTTGCGTAGTTAAAATTACCTGTCCAAATCCCCCCCCCCCCTCCCTACCTCCCACTCAAAATATAATCCTCAGTGGTATTAGGGAATTATTATTTTCCGACCATGGGCAAATATACATCGGTGTGGGCCTCTTCAATTAAAACATAATAAAAGTGAGCTTGTGGCTGGGTGTAGAGGAAATAAGCACGGTAAGCTTCAGATATAAGACACATCTGTGCAAACTCCTGCTCTGGGAGCGGGGGTGTACCGGGGGCCACGCTGCCCCAAAGCCCCGGGCCTTTCTGACACACACGCCTCCCCTCCCGCCCTGCCGGAGGGGTCCGGGTGGGTGTTCTCCAACCCTGGCACCGGTGGGGGGGGGGGGGGGGGGGATTTCACCACGGTCACAAGGATCTGATTCTCCATCAAACAAACAAGCGCTTCCCCCCCAGAGGATTAGGTTCTCCAAACAGGCCCTATCCAGCCCACAGCTCGCCCCCCCGTGCAGCCTGCCCTGAGCGGGATGGGGGGGGGGGGGGGGGGGAGAAGATGA
>NC_083763.1:71041643-71046027 GCF_963514075.1 Conger conger
ACCATCAACACTGTTACACCATCAACACTGTCACACCATCAACACAGTCACACCATCAACACAGTCACACCATCAACAGCATAACACCATCACACTGTCACACCATCAACACTGTCACACCATCAACACAGTCACACCATCAACACCATAACACAGTCACACATCAACACCATAACACAGTCACACCATCAACACAGTCACACATCAACACAGTCACACCATCAACACTGTTACACCATCAACACAGTCACACCATCAACACTGTTACACCATCAACACAGTCACACCATCAACATTGTTACACCATCACACAGTCACACCATCACACTGTCACACCATCAACACTGTTACACCATCAACACAGTCACACATCAACACAGTCACACCATCAACACTGTTACACCATCAACACAGTCACACCATCAACACGGTCACACCATCAACACTGTTACACCATCAACACAGTCACACCATCAACAGTCAACACAGTCAAACCATCAACACCATAACACAGCCATACCATCACACAGTCACACCATTATATTACCATACCATCACGCTGGACACACACACACACACACACACACACACACACACACACAAACATTTGGGCTTTGACGTAAGAGGAGGTCCTGCCCCGCCCCCGCCCCCCAAACACACTCCTCCAGTAAGACTGCAATTCAAAGGAAACCACAAAAACAGAGACAGACCACAACAGAGATCATACGGAAAGCACAAGCCAAACAAGCTATTTAAGAAAGACAAAAGAAATAACCAAATCAACTCTTGACTTGTAATCTTTGCTCTCAGCCACCTCTGAGATAAAGGCCGTTTTCAAGCATGCCTTGTTTGTCGGGAGAGCGAGAGAGAGCTACGATTCACAACACTATCCAAAGGCCTGCTGTTTATTCTGCTGTAGCTGTGCATAGTGCCATGGACGTGCTGTTGAGAGTTTCTGTTTGCAGTTGTGCATGGCGTCCATCCAAACAGCACTTTGGCAGTCTGGCTCACTACAGCCCACTGTGAAAAAACATGAACACAACGACAGACACGTGCAAACTTAAACTGTGAAATTAAATCTTTTGAAAATGAATATTTGGAAATCTAAAATGTGTTCTTTTATACTAACACACACAAAAAAAGAAACATACATATATATAATAAAGTCTACGGTGCCTAAGACTTCTGCACAGTACTGTATAGTGTATGGGGTCTCTCTGCTAAAATGTGTCATTATGACAAGGTCACCCACATGTTCACAGAATTGCGGTTTGAAAACCACAGACTTCATACAATGAGAGAACTGGCTGGCCAATGCCCACTGAAAATTGAGGCGGGCTAAAAATATTTTTGTAAAAAAGTATGTTTAAAATAAAAAAAAGTTTGAAAGCTGTGAATGCAGCCAGTGCTGGGGAGACGGTGGATGTGAACTCTCCCTGTGAGGTGCATGTGAAAGCCGGGGACTCCGGTTACACAACGGGGCCAAGAAGCATCTGCTCCCATCCTCCGCCCAGCGGGGGAGCGCCCTGAACTGTCAGTCCGCCCCCCTCCCCCCGCCTCCCCACACCACGTGGGCTCTCCCACTATTTTTACTGCAGTGAGCCGGACATATGTCACTCACACGGGGGGATTCACTCCGCTCAGAACAGCACATTAAACTCTGATCACTCAGGAGAGAATGAGTCTGAACGAGCAACAGGCAAGCACTGACACACAGGAATGTGTATGGGCACACACACACACACACACACACACACACACTCGCTTGCATACACACATATACACACACACACACACACACACACACACACACTCGCTCGCATACACACGGTGAACCAACGGAGCCCTATGGTAATTAATTTGTTTCATATGAATTCCTGTAAAAAATCTTGAATTGCAAATTCTTTCGATGCAAGAGCAGATACTCCGTAAAGTGCCCCACTGTGTTGAAAGAGTACAAACACGCACAGTATCACTTCCATACCATAAAGAGTTGTGCAAACATGCAATCTGAAATGTTATCATCTTTTAATTATGAAACTTGGAATAGGAAAAAGCAGAAAACTCGCAGAATCATCTGGAGCATGGTACAGTTTCAGCGCAAGCTGATCCGCTGCGTCTCCGACAGGAAACGTGAATGAGAGATGGGAATGTTCAAAGTCCCAGAGTTCAGCTGTGTGTCGCGTCTGTATGCTAACATTCACAGTGCTGTTCAGAGCCAAGCACGGTCACTCACGAACACGCACGCAAGTGCACACACACACACACACACAAACACACACACACACACAAACACACACGCACACGCACACGCACACACACACACACACAGGTTCCTGTACACGCAGACACTACCTTACATTACTGCCATTTGGCAGACGCTCTCATCCAGAGCGACGTACAGTTGATTAGACTAAGCAGGAGACAATCCTCCCCTGGAGCAATGCAGGGTTAAGGGCCTTGCTCAAGGGCCCAACAGCTGTGCGGATCTTATTGTGGCTACACCGGGATTAGAACCACCGACCTAGCGTGTCCCAGTCATTTAACTTAACCACTACACTACACTGGCATTACACGGCAGTAATGCAGTTACACCCCCAGAAGCGTACGACTAAAAGAAAACTATATAAGGAAGTGCTCGAGAGATGAGGAGACAAAGTGACATGGATAGAAAGAGACTAGTTATGGTTATTACAATGCTTCATGATTCTCAACATTAAAATCACGTTTACGTAAATATGCTTTCTAAGAAGTGAAAAATCCATGATTTTTTATTTCACTGCTTTTTTCCTTTTGATTAAGGCTGTTCTACTAATGCTAATTTATGTTCAGAAACTCACGGGTGGTATTTAAACACACAGTAAAAACCTACATTCAGACACAGCCAAATTCAGCTCAACACAGCCCAGAAATACATTTACCGTAAACGTCACGGGAAACGCACTGTTCTGAGCACACATCTCAGACATAAAAAAGCCATGTCAGCCTGGGGAGAGAGAGAGAAAGAGGGGGAGGAGAGAGAGAGGGAGGGAGAGAGCGAGCGAGAGAGGGGGAGAGGGAGAGAGGGAAAGGGAGGGAGAGAGAGAGCAAGGGGGGAGAGAGTGTGGGAGAGAGAGAGGGAGAGAGGAGGAATGGAGGGTTGCAGGAGAGGAGGAGGTGGGGAGAGAGGGGGAGAGTGAGAGAGAGAGCGCGAGAGAGAGAGAGAGAGAGAGGGAGAGAGAGAGAGCGCGAGAGAGAGAGAGAGAGAGAGAGAGGGAGGGAGGAGAGAGAGAGAGTGAGAGAGAGAGAGCGTGAGAGAGAGAGAGAGAGCGTGAGAGAGAGAGGGAGAGAGAGAGAGAGAGGGAGAGAGAGAGAGAGAGCGCGAGAGAGAGAGAGGGACAGAGAGAGAGAGAGAACGCGAGAGAGAGAGAGCGTGAGAGAGAGCGCGAGAGAGAGAGAGAGAGAGAGAGAGCGCGAGAGAGAGGGAGGGAGGGAGGGAGAGAGAGAGCGCGAGAGAGAGAGAGAGAGAGAGAGAGAGAGAACGCGAGAGAGAGAGAGAGAGAGAGTGCGAGAGAGAGAGAGAGCGTGAGAGGGAGGGAGGGAGCGGAGGTGAGGTGGCAGCGGTCTGGCTAATGTATCTCTTAAACAGAGGTGACTGCAGCTGTAACTGCAGCTCAGCCTCCATGGCACGGGCCAGACTCGGTGCGCTGAAAGGGCCTTTTCTTCCACACCACCGGGCCCTCTGCAGCCCGCCGCTGTTAACCTGCGGCTCCAGATCTGCAGCATTATCACGTCTCCAGCAGCTACGCTGGCCCCCAGCCCCAGCCCCAGCCCCAGCGCCAGCGCCAGCGGGCTGCGAGCTCCGGGCGCATCTCCCCCCCGCCAGGGCGAGGGGGGCTCGCCGGCCGCCGGCGGGGTGTCGGATGAGAACCGATAGGCGCGATGCAGACGGCAGATTAAAAATAAAGACGGGGGTGAGGGGCGGGGGTGAGAAATGCGCCCCTGTGAATATGCGGTGCTTGTGGACACGGCTGCCGGGCTCCAGCGGAACCCGTGACGTGCGTTACGAAGCGGGGAGCACATGATGGAAGAGCGCAGGAACAGGGCGAGACGGGCCCCGCTGATTTAGCGCGCCGCGGCAGGTATGTCCCACAAGGCACCAGGAGCCCACCCCCCCCTCCCCTCTGTGATATTATAGTCCCGGCCGGGGGTCTGTTACTGCAGCGCACCGCGACAACGCAACTGTGAAAACACGAGCGGAGGAGGAGGTCTGAGCGCCTCCACCTCCCTGCGCTGAGGAGCAGGTATCCCAGCATGCCTGGGGATCGACAGCACAAATCAACCGCACACATCAGCGGAAAAACTAAAACAATACACTTGTGTTTTTTTCTTCTCTTTTCTGGTG
>NC_083763.1:71046227-71056227 GCF_963514075.1 Conger conger
CTCCAGAGGCGGGGACGAGACCGGAGCGCAGCCCCGGGAGACGGGAGACGGCACAGCGCCACGGACCGGCCCGGCGGGGTCGGCCTGGCTTTCCCTGGCAGAGCGCGCGCCGCCGAGCATGCTGGGTAACTCCAGCGCCGTGGGCGACCAGACGCCGCGATCTGATATGAGGTCATTGGGCTGAGGAGGAGCCAAGGACAGCGCATCGGGGGGGCGGGCCTTCCCGGCAGGGACACGGAGAGGCTCATGGGTAAAGCGGTTGGGCGCCAGCTCCCAGGGTTCCGAGAGAAGAGCGACGCGCGGCCAGAAAGGGCGGGGTCTGAGAGGTCTGACACGGGCGGCCAATGGCAGCCTCCCGCTCGCAGGGCGGGGTTGAGGGGGCGGTGTGGGGGGTGATAAGGGCGATACGGGGGGCAGTATGGGGGGGGGTTCAGGGGGGCGACACAGAGCCCAAATCTGCTCCTGCCGTCGCTGAACTCTCGACTGCCACTCTCAGCACCCCCGGAGGAATAGCGGAATTCCACCCACACGAAAAAAACTCTCGAATTTTCTGCAGAAACAGACCGCTTTTTTCCTTCTCCTGCTTTTTTTATTTTTTTTTTAACGGTATCGTACTTATAAACGGTCCAGAAGAATGTCCTGTTTATAAATAGAATGCCCAAAAGGAAACCGAAAATATGATTTTCATTTCGGCCAGTGTCGGGGATCGGGTTCCGTGCGGCCGGGCTGAGGGGGAAACGACGGCCCGTCAGCGCTAAGCTGAGGACGCTGAACGCCCGCAACACGCACGGTCAGGAGGGGGGGGAGGCTGGGAGTCACACACAGGGGAGTCTCAGGCTATTTACAGGGTCTGAGTCTCAGCCTCAGCCTGGTGAAGAGTCACAGCAGACAGCACTGCAGACTCACCAGAGTCATACATACAATTACATTAATGGCATTTTGGCAGACGCTCTTATCCAGAGCGACGTACAGTTGATTAGACTAAGCAGGAGACAATCCTCCCCTGGAGCAATGTAGGGTTAAGGGCCTTGCTCAAGGGCCCAAGGGCTGTGTGGATCTTATTGTGGCTAAACCAGGATTGGAACCACTGACCTCGTGGGTCCCAGTCATTTACCTTAACCACTACGCTACAGGCCGCTCTGTATACATATATACTTTATGTATATATTATGTACATTATACTTTATATATCTTTGTGCTTCTGTGACTCGTCTTTGACTCCTTTCTCATCTTTTTACGCACTTTTATAACAACGCTGCATATCAATAATAGTCAAATGACTAGTCTCACATTGCTCAAATGCATTTTAGCACTACAGTGCATTTAATAATAAATAAATACAGTCTATAAAATGTTGCTGCATATGAATAATTGTCAAATAACTCAGGTCTCAGGTTACAGGGGATTTTAATGTTACAATATATTAAATTAAAGACTGTAAAATGAATATTGCGGTGAACGCTACAGTGGAGCAGCAGTGGGATTATAACACCCCCCACCTCCTGAGCACGTTCATTTCCCAGCCGTGTGTGTCAGTTACACAGTTATAACACATTTCAGGACGTGCTGAAGGCCTATTACAGGAGGAATTAAATCAGGATGCTGAATCCCTCGTTCCTGACCGTCTCCAGTGGAAAGGCCGGGGTTCGAGGCCGAGGCCTGACTGTCCCCATGGTAACCGTGCGGTGCGTCAGCACGTCTGCTCCTGCCAATCAATCTGGAGCAGACGCCCCTCCGTCAGTGGGGAGAGCGTGCGGTTACCGTGGGGACCTGAGGGCGGATGTGCGCGGTGGTAGGTGGGGCCGCTGTGGGCCCTGTTCAGCTAAAGCTCTCCCCCCCCCCCCTCAGTGACTGGGAGGTGAACCGCTCCACAGCCGCTGTTTATTTACCCGGCTGAGGCAGTGACATGCCAGGGAACCAGGGCCGCCCAGGCAATGGGAGAGGCTCCTAAACCAGGTCCATCTGCGCCCCGCTCCCCTGGGAGACCCCCACACCCCCGAACAGCGCTCCCAGCCCGCACCTGGACAGGCTGAGCTGGGCCGAGCCGGGCCGGGCCGAGCCGGGCCAGGCCGAGCCAGGCCAGAACAGCGGTACTGCACGTGAACACTCTTTGTGACTCTGTTGACGACGTATGTACAAATTTTGTTTCATTCTAAGCATTCTGCGAAACCGCACTTTATGGATATTATGACCAGCAAAATATTTGCTTAGTAAAATACCAGACTTCCAGAAAAATGTCGATGTAAATTTTTCATTGTCAAGAAATGTTTACATTATCGGTTTTTAAGTGCTTTTGCATTGTCGCAATTTCATTTGATCTCTGTCTCTGGAAACATGCTATTTTCCCTTGCACGCGACAACAGCGGTATTAGCCAGCCAATTAAAAGCGAGCGTTGAGTCAGCCGACAGGAAGCTGCATGTGGCCCCCGGCACAGGGCCACGGCCCCTATGCTGCACAGCAAACACAGAGGAGTGGAACAGGGCACACTGAACATTAAACTGCTCTTCACAAGGGTGCTGTGTCTGTGGGAAATACGGCCACCTGCAGCCCAGTGCCTGAGGAGTTCCCACAGACACTGCCCCCTGCAGACGGCTCACAGTAATGCACAACTGGCACTGTGTGCGGGCGTGTGCGCGAGAGAGAATGTGTGTGTGTGTGTGTGTGCGTGTGTGTGTGTGTGTGAGTGTGTGAGAGAGAGTGTGTGTGTGTGTGTGTGTGTGTGTGTGTGTGTGTGTGTGTGTGAGTGTGAGTGTGTGTGTGTGTGTGTGTGTGTGTGTGTGTGTGTGTGTGTGTGTGTGTGAGTGTGTGTGTGAGTGTGTGAGTGTGTGAGTGTGTGTGTGTGCGCATGCATGCGTGTGGGCATGTGCGCGAGTGTCTGGTGTGTGCGTGCCATGCGTGTGTGTGAGTGTGTGAGAGAGTGTGAGTGTGTGTGTGTGTGTGTGTGTGTGTTTCTCTCTCTCTCTAGGACTACAATCAATCAGCCAGTGTCTGATCATTTGTTTATATTCGACGCGGAGATCCACCATCTCCAGATCTGAGACGTGTTAAATACAGTTAAAGAACAAGATGATTCACTGTATGAAAAAAAACAAGCTATTTCTAAATCTTTTTCCATGTTTTTTTTTGGGTTTTTTTACAAACAAAATGCTCTCATAAGCATGAAGTATCTCTCATAATGAAAGGGCACTATAAGCGTTTGACAGAAAGTGTTTGCGGAAATATTTCATTTATTACCCCAGGAACACTCACACATTTAGTCTCGACACATTTGAATCATTTACATATCTTTATGCACATTACCCAATCACTTAGGGTGTGCGAGACTGCAGAGTACAGCGACTATAACGAACATATCGAAATGATCGATTCTGAATTGAGTGGTTTGACATTTATCACCGCAGCAACGGCGTTCACAGACCTCCGTCGGGGCATTCTGGGGCTCTGTGCAGTGTTCTGTAATTACCCAAGATTTACTGCAGGAGCGGAGCAGTTTTGTCAAAAGTCATTTGCCATTACTTTCAAAACACAGTGGAAAGAACAAATAACTGCAGCCAGCATGTTATGACAGGGCTACGAATCTGTTTTCAGGAATTCATCTCTCTGCCGAACACTCTTTTTAAACATCGGGCTCCTCGAACACATTAATGGCTTTGCAGTAAGAATCCAATCTATTCAGCAACACCAACATTGCACCCATTTCCAGATTAAAATGATAAACAAAGAAAATACAAGAGGACAGATATATTTTTCATCAGAGATTATCGCAGAGTGTTGCGATAGGAACATCTGAACGTACTGCATTTGAAATTATAAATCCAGTCTAATAGCCTTCATCAGATTTCCGAGAAGTTTAAGAAAGCTGAAACGTGTTGACACATTATGACACATTAATAAAAGCATTCTTAATATTTATTCGAGAGAAGAGTGCCTCAATAGTTTTTTGTTTTTTTAATCATCGACCCATCGACTAAATGTGAACGTTCTCCCTGCATCTCTGTGACTTCACGACCCAGCTCACAGAATGTGGCGTGATAGATGGAGACACCGAGTCTTCTCTCTCTCAGTCCCTCTCAGTCTCTCTCTCAGTCTCTCTCTCAGTCTCTCTCTCAGTCCCTCTCTCAGTCTCTCTCTCAGTCTCTCTCTCAGTCTCTCTCAGTCCCTCTCTCAGTCCCTCTCTCAGTCCATCTCACAGTCCCTCTCTCAGTCCCTCTCTTTTCTCTCATTCACTCTAGTGGCTGAGCATGTACTCCACATGTACTCCATCAGTACTTCATCAGTACTCCATCAGTACTCCATCAGTACTCCATCAGTACTCCACACTGCACTCAGGTCTGCCGGCATTCAAATGAATTCAAGCTCACAGTAACTGAACTGAATCATTGCTGTGTTAGTACGGGAACTGAAGGTCAACAGTCCAGCCCAATTGCTGATTCACTCACTCACACACACACACACACACACACACACACACACACACACACACACACACACACACACACACACACACACACACACACACACACACACACACACACACACACACACACACCCGATGCATCCGTAAACCGGTCAGTAGCCTGCCTGCAGTGGTGGTGGGGGAGGGGGGGTGCTTATCGAGTTTGGGGATCAGTGTTGACTGTCCCGGGGAAGTTTACCCCCCCCCTCCCCCTCGCGATCATTTGACGCCGATGAGCATGACGAATGAAGGCCTGCCCTGGACCCTGCTCATTCATCATCTCTGATTGGGTCAGATCGCCACTCTGATTGGCTAATTAGGCTCATCTGTAACAATTACGGGGGGGGGGGGGGGGTTCAGAAAATTACCCACAGTGCACCGGGGGTGTCACCTGAACCCCCCCCCCAGCCAGGATAGGAAGCCGCCAGGTGGCTGGGTTTAATTTCACATGTGTGTGTGCAGCACACACTCTGCCCTGCACTTAGTGTGTGTGTTTCAGCACGTCCTCTCTGTACGAGCATCCATCATCCACAGGATCAAACACACACTGGAGGACATGGAGGAAGGAAAAAACAGTTCTGAGAGTCATGAGAGTGTTAAAATGTACAAGTGTGCGCGCACGCGCAGACAGACATGCATGCACACACACACACACACACTCACACACACACACACACACACACACACACACACACACACACACACACACACACACACACGCATGCACACACTCACTCGCTCTTCTCCAGAGAAACACACACTGAAACACAGAGACGCGCAAACACAGGCACACACACACACACACACACACACACACACACAGGCATACACACACACACTCTCTCTCTTCTCCAGACAAACACACACGGTCCACATTAAAAGCGCAGACAGACACAGCCCAGCAGAGCTAGGTGGAGTAGAGCACACGGCGGGAGAAGAACACGCTGTGGAGAACACGGCGGGAGAAGAACACGCTGTGGAGAACACTCGGTCTCCGGCAGCATACCAGGACACAGACCCCGCGGCCCCTGGGACAGCACAGCACATTTCAGCATTCTGCACCACCGATGAGGCAGAACGGGCCCCAGGCTGGGCCAGTTGGCAGGTCCTGGGCCCCTGGACGGGCTCCGAGCCCCAGGTCCCAGGACAGGCTCCGGGCCCCTGAACGGGGTCCTGACCCCTGGCTCAGGGCCCCTGAACGGGCTCCTGACCGCTGGCTCCAGGCCCCTGGACGGGCTACGGACCCCTGGACGGGCTCCGGGCTCCGGGCCCCTGGCTCCGGGCCCCTGAACGGGCTCCTGACCGCTGGCTCCAGGCCCCTGGACGGGCTCCGGGCCCCTGGCTCCAGGCCCCTGAACGTGCTCCAGGACGGGCTCTGATCCCCTGGCTCCAGGCTCCAGGCCGGGCTCTGATCCCCTGGCTCCAGGCTCCAGGCCGGGCTCTGATGCCCTGGCTCCAGGCTCCAGGCCGGGCTCTGATGCCCTGGCTCCAGGCTCCAGGCCGGGCTCTGATGCCCTGGCTCCAGGCTCCAGGCCGGGCTCTGATCCCCTGGCTCCAGGCTCCAGGCCGGGCTCTGATCCCCTGGCTCCAGGCTCCAGGCCGGGCTCTGATGCCCTGGCTCCAGGCTCCAGGCCGGGCTCTGATGCCCTGGCTCCAGGCCCCAGGCCGGGCTCAGGGCCCCTGCTCAGGCCGTTGCTCGGCGTGTAGCACGCCGTTTCCTGCAGGCCCAGGAAGGAAGGCCCGGCCCTTCTCTTGGCTGGCTCCTCACTTCCACACAGCGCAGGGAAAAAAGAGAAACTGCATCGTCCAGAGCGACGAGCACACTACTGAAGCTCCGCCCGGAGCGTGCCAGAGACCGACAGGAAGTGGCCACGGCCCGACAGGAAGTGGTCAAGGCACGACAGGAAGTGGTCACGGCAGATCAGGAAGTGGTCAAGGCACGACAGGAAGTGGTCACGGCCCGACAGGAAGTGGTCACGGCCCGACAGGAAGTGGTCATAGCCCGACCGCGCCCAAGGCCTGCAATACCCCTAATGACCAGGTAAAATTTGTGATGATGAAACGGTGTTCCGCATCTGGGTCCTCACCCCCAGCCAGCTCTATAGAAATGTGAATCAAACTGCCGCATGGATTTATATTATCAGTCTTTTAAGAAGGGCAGAAATTAGTGGCTGTTAGTGGCTGTTACATTCAAATGTAAGGTCCGTATTTGCCGCAATTTGCCCACAACCCAAGATAGTTTTACTAATTTCAAGACTTGCCAATGTTGTTTACTTGTCAAGCAAACGGAACCTTAAAACAAGTTCATTATTTCCTTGCGATAATAATTTTCACGAGACAGAACCAAAAAATGTAAGCCTCACTACAAGACCAAAACACTTCTAAAGTGCAACCACACAGTTGACCAATCACAAAGCCCCGGTGGTTTTAAACTCCCCTCATGGCGGGGAGCTGCAGGGCTGGAGAACAGGCAGATGTTTGCTTTCTGACCCCGCACAAACTCACTCTTTTATATTTTTTCAAGACCGGCCGTGTAAGAGGAGAGGAATCCGCCACGCTAATCTACCGCTGCCGGATATTCCGAGACGCGAGGAAGTCCGGGAAAAAAAACACCAAGGAATCCGTGCGCGGGGGGACCGCGTCTGCCCTCCCCGCAGCACGGTTATCGCGGGAAACTGCCCAATCACCGGGAACCGCGGGCAGAGGGGGGGAGGGGGAGGAGGGACAGAGCAGCTGGGAGCGTGGAAAGAAGCGTCTCCTGGGCCGAACGGCTCCATGCTCCCCGACACGTCTCCGTGATTTAAATTTTAACTGAATCATGCTGGGAAGCATTAGTAAGCGCTCAGCGCTCCGTGAGCACAGTTAATAACGCCCTGCTCTGAGCCCCACCGTCTCCCGCTGGATGACTGAGTGCGGTGTGATGTCAGCTCACGGTGACATATGTACGGGAGCTCCAGTAGCGGCGGTGTCGTACGCAGGGCTACTGATAATGTACACGATGCAGATCACACCCCAGGGCCCGGCAAACACACCATCCACTCGCCTGCTCTCCATAAATCAGCCCGGAGACCGCAGCCTGGAGACCGCAGCCTGGAGACCGCAGCCTGGAGACCGCAGCCTGGAGACCGCAGCCCGGAGACCGCAGCCTGGAGACCGCAGCCTGGAGACCGCAGCCTGGAGACCGCAGCCTGGAGACCGCAGCCTGGAGACCGCAGCGAGGAGCAGCAGATGCTGCAGTAAAGGAATGTGGCTTACCGCAGAGAGACCTCGCGGGGTCCTGACGCGAACGAGTGAAGGAGTGAAGGAGTGAGCGAGTGAGCAAGTGAAGGAGTGAAGGAGTAAAGGAGAGAAGGAATGAGTGAGTGAGCAAGTGAAGGAGTGAAGGAGTGAAGGAGCGAGCAAGTGAGCAAGTGAAGGAGTGAAGGAATAAGCAAGTGAACAAGTGAAAGAGTGAAGGAATAAGCGAGTGAGCAAGTGAAGGAGTGAAGGAATAAGCAAGTGAGCAAGTGAAAGAGTGAAGGAATAAGCGAGTGAGCAAGTGAAGGAGTGAAGGAGCGAGCGAGTGAGCAAGTGAAGGAGTGAAGGAATGAGTGACTGAGCAAGTGAAGGAGTGAAGGAATGAGTGACTGAGCAAGTGAAGGAGTGAAGGAATGAGTGACTGAGCAAGTGAAGGAGTGAAGGAATGAGTGAGTGAGCAAGTGAAGGAGTGAAGGAACGAGCGAGTGAGTGAGCAAGTGAGGGAGTGAACAAGTAAAGGAGTGATTGAGTAAAGGAGTGAGCGAGTGAAGGAGGGAACAAGTGAAGGAATGAACAAATAAAGGAGTGAATGAGTAAAGGAGTGAACGAGAGAAGGAGTGAGCAAGTGAAGGAGTGAAGGAGTGAAGGAGCGTGATGTTTATCAGCCTACAGGGGGCACAGTTTAGGGGCAGGGTGCACCAGGCAGGAGGGATCCTTTACCCGGTCCAAGCCAAATACATCCCAGAATGCCACAGTGTGTTCCCAGCCAACGACCTGCTGGGAGATGTAGTAACTGAGCTCAGAGGAGCCGGACCTGCCTGAGCAGCAGAAACAGAGACACTGGCCACACCTGGGTCAAATACGTCACTCTTCTGGATTCAAATACCTATCTGGGCTCGATTCATCTTGCCTGGTGCAACTGAGCCAACCAAGAGGACCAGAAGGCAGGGATTGCGCTCTCTGAGAGTATTTCATACGTTCTAATACACCAGACAAGCTCAGTAAAGCAGAGAGAAGTATTTGAAAACAAAACCATTGCGTATTTGACCCAGGTCTGACACCGAGCGCTCAGTCAGGAAGCAGCCAATCACTGCTCAAGCAAGGGGGCCAATCATTTTACAGGGTTTCACTCCTCTTTTGTTTCTGCGAGCCCATGTCACCCACAACACAGGGCCTGACAGAGTGTGACAAACGGAATGCGTTTGATTCGCTGAGGGTGACGTGAGCAGTTTTTTGTGGTGGTGGTGGTGGTGGTGGGGAGGGGGGGGGGGCACAGTAAGTGTGACACACTCCGTCCCCACGCCAGACGGGCGGGACCGCACACACACACGCAGATGTCATTACAGGAGACAGAAAGATACACAACATGCCTCTCAAAACCGGCCTCAATATATTTAGACGCAATTAGGGACAATTTCCATGTTGGAGGCGCGGGAGAGAGCGCCCGGCACACATGGTTCTGCTTACGGGCGCCGGGGTTGGGTTATGTCATGGTTACACGCTTCCACACGGAGTGCAAAACACAGCCTTTTCACCCAGCCTCCATCTTAGAGCCGCGTTCCGGACCCGAGGCGG
Organism: Conger conger; assembly: GCF_963514075.1. Classification (NCBI taxonomy): domain Eukaryota; kingdom Metazoa; phylum Chordata; class Actinopteri; order Anguilliformes; family Congridae; genus Conger; species Conger conger. Next base: position 71,055,497 of record NC_083763.1, read on the forward strand.
ACCTGCTGAAGCCCCCCCGAAGTGTCAACATTCCCACGTACGTAAATCTGTACTTTCATTGGTTCAGCAAACTAGAATTGCTGTAATATATTTCTTACCACATTTCTGATTCATCCGTCCTACCTTTAAACCCTATATAGACACTGATTGACGTTATTTTTATTTTTTTTAACCTCATGTCATTTTGCCTTATCTACCGCCCACCCGCCCCCCTGGAAAAAAAAAAAATTTAATTTCATTAAATGAAACTTTCAAAGGTACTTACATGTCATAAATTCATATATCATTTTACCAAGCCGAGTCTCATCTTCAGTGAGAATACACCATTGCCAAATAGGCAGATGAAGAACAATATTGAGCGGGCTGAAAACACGCTACAGCCGGGACACCCAGTTCTTCAGTGCTAAAACAACCAGGGCTGGAAACAGAAGAGGCTTTGAGGAAGAGATGAAAAGATCTGATCCCTCTGTAGGCAGGGTTAAACACAGCCGCAATCTGAAGACAGCAGGCTTAAGACATCACCGTGTCAACCGCCATTAACTGTGTGTGTGTGCGCGTGTGTGTGTATGTGTGTGCGTGTGTGCGTGCGGTATGTAAAATCATAATGTGTACCCTACCATAAACTCTCTCTAAACTCTCCAGTATCATACAGCTTCCAGTGCCTGATTTTTGGCTGGCAGTGGAAGTCGAAAACAGAGTTAACGTTGTCATGTTCCAGACAGACAGACAGA
>NC_083763.1:71058727-71061227 GCF_963514075.1 Conger conger
GTCTTGAGTGAATAATGTGGAAGCGTAAAGAGTTCAGCTTTGGGCTTAATTTTTTTGGGGGGGTTTTTATTGATGGGCCCCCATCCATAGCCTACCTCCACGTAGTCCTTGGCGTGACCCCAGTCCCTCTTGGAGTCCAGATTGCCCAGGCTGAAGCAGTCCAGCTGTCCCAGGTGAATCTTGGCCACCGAACGGCTAATTTCCGAGTTACAAAATTGGCCCCTGCGAAGGAAGATGAAAGCGAGGAGAGAGAGGGGGGGAGAGAGAGAGAGAGAGAGGAGAGAGAGAGGGAGAGAGAGAGAGAGAGAGAGAGAGAGAGAGGGAGAGAGAGGGAGAGAGAGGGAGAGAGAGAGAGAGAGAGAGAGAGAGAGAGGAGAGAGAGTGAGAGAGAGAGAGAGAGAGACAGGAGATGATATCAGCGGAGTGGAGCGGGCTTTTGCTTGGACGCCTCACAGTCGGGGCCTCGCTCGGTGGACAGCGGGAGGAAGAGCCGCAGCGGGAGGAAGCCCAGGAGCGGGAGAGCGGCGGAGTCAGAGAGCTCGGCTTTCACCCGCTCCTCCGCCGGCGCACAGCTAACCCCGCCGGCCGGGGGCCAAGACAAATCCGCTGGAATGTCAGTTTATCAACAGAAGAGTCTAGAAGTTACACACAGAAGGGCGAGAGGCCCGGCCCGCCCCGGACCACCCTGGCGCTCGACCTCCCCGGGCCGGTTCAGAACCGGGCCTGCCAGACCGCCGGCTCGGCACCGGGCTCGGCCACGGTGCACGCTGCAGATTCTATCTGCGGAAAAACAAACCATCGTCCAATTACCACGCTGCAGACCGGGACTCGGAACACGCCTGCGCTTTTTTGGGGGGGGGTTTGGGTGCTGTAGCTCCCTCCAGCTGACGGGCGGTCGCCGTTGCGTTTGCGAGGAGCGCTAGCTTTCGTTAGCCGCGGAACATTACAGAAACGACCGAAAGCGACATGGCGAAACATAGCGGTTTATAATTATGTATTATTAGAAAATAATATGAACCAATTTATTTGTTCAACGTTGTTGTGCAATTTACTCCCTACATTAAGGCATAAATCCATAAAATATATTATTATAAAACAGAATAATCCCTATCAGTAGATTTTAATAATATTTTTGTGCAGTAATAGTATATTTTTAAAGTGCTGTCAAAAATGTGTTCTTTTGTTTGTTGCTCGCTGATATAAATTAACATAAAAACCTATTCAAACTGTACATGAAATTAAGCGTTCCAATTTCACTTAATTACAGGTTTTGAGGAAGAATCCTCCCCTTTGCTTCAATTCAGTAAAAACAGACTACTAAAAATACCTCATTGCAAAGATACAAAATTATATGGATATAGTGCCTTCAGAATTATTTAATAAACACAATTGAGGGAGATTATCTCAGCGGCTTATTCTGCAGACGACTTGAGGATTTTTTTTTTTAGTTTCCAGTTAAAAGCTGGGCGATGACAAACACGGTGATGGAAACGGTTTACAAAACGGCTCCCGGAAAAAAGCGCGAAGGGCCCGGACCGTCCCGTCGCCCCGGGGCAGTGACCCCAGACGCACCGCTTAGAACCCAGAGGGACAAACACACATTTGACACGGAGAAACAAGGCTAGCTAAATAAAAGTAATTGGTGAGAAATGGCTGGCGATAAAACAGTCCCTGAGGGAGAGCGGGGCCCCCTCCCCAGCGGGCGGTAGATGCTCTCTCCATAATCAGTTAGCGAAACTCCCCGACGCTCCCCGTTTGACGGGCGTTAATAACCGAGTCCCCGGGGCCGCCGTCTCCCGGCCGATAAACAGAGCGCTGTCACCTTCCCCACTGATCAATCTGCCCCCGTTAGCACCTCCACTCACCCCGAGAACACGCGCAACCTTTCCCACAATTCAGTGTTACGGAATAAATCCCCACCGTCTTGAAAGGAATGCGCTTGATCCCGTTTTATTTATTTATTTATGTCGCTTTTCTCTGAACCGCCAAAAACACACCCCATCCCACCCCCCCCACCCCCCCGGCTGCCAAAACATTCTTGTCGAGTGACAAGAACAATGAAATATTCTTAACTATTTGACACGGATTTACATGAAAAATGAAACAATAACCTGCAAATTACACACGTGACAAAAATGTAAGTATTTCTTATTAAATATTAATCACCTCTCATGCTGTGGCCTGATCAGCAAACAAACATGTTTCAGAAATATTTTCAAAATGAAAAATTTACAAAGTACACACACGCAGCTCAGACACACACACACACACACACACACACACACACACACCCGCATACACACAGTACTGGGTAAACCTCCAAGGCACAATACATTTTTAATAGAAATGTTTGCTTTCTTCATTCGTGTATCATAAAAAATAGCAAATTTGAGACTTCCAAACATTAATTTTCCCAAAAAATATTTTACTTTATTTAACGAAACATAATTTTAAGTAATAGACCACTTATCCGATAAAAACTTGATTGAAGCTGATTATC
>NC_083763.1:71066227-71071227 GCF_963514075.1 Conger conger
GTGGTAACAGGCAGGTTAGAATGGCGTCGGGCCGATACAGGGGCGTATGAGGCAGACACTAGGACATAAAGCAGGGGGGGTTTGCACCCGTCCCTGTGCATTGTGGGATATTTTAGGCCCGATCCGGTCTGCGGATCTGTGCCACATGACTCAGGATGAATAATGAAGTCTAGAGTCAGACGGCATGACAGGGGATTGCATGACCTCAATACAACAGCCACTCCGAATCAGACTTTTAATGTAACCGCGCACACACACACACACACGCACACACACACACACACACACACACACACGCGCACACACGCACACACACACACACACAAGCACACGCGCACATGCACACGTACACTCACACCCATGCGTTTTGTGTTTCGGAAAGGCTGAACAACACCGCTTTTGTCGGGTTTTGAAACGCCCGTTTGCATTCATGCGCGCCCAAAAACTGATTAATTCCACTTCGGACACATTAACCTCACTCACCGCTGACATGAAAAAGCCTGCTTGTCATTCTTTATTTGAACATCCTAACTGACCTTTTTTGGCAAGAAATTAAAAAATTCTATGTTCCAAGCTGCGCGGTCCAAACCCGTGTCGCAGCAGGAGGTTCTGCTGCCGGGCAGGTGTGAGCTTGCGGTGTGGACACGGGGTTCGACACCGGAACCGGGCAGATAAGACCGGACACAGCGGAGCTGTCATGGGCAGTTGCCGTGGAAACGCGTGGGCCCATCGGAAGATTACAGCTCCGTTCTGGAACTCTGGTTATTCCAGACCTGCGGTTGCTTAATCCCACCTGTCACTGCGCTCCTGCCCTGGGGCGCCAAGGTGAGTGTGAGGTGCTCCAGGAGAGAGGGGGAGTTTTACCTCATGACCTCACCTCCTGCCCCCCTCCCCTCCCCTCTCCTCTCCCCCTCTCCTCCCCAATGGTGCAACAGCCACAACACACGTTCAGAAACAAAACCAGCGTCAGGAACAAGTGCAACCAGCTAATGCCCCCACCCCATTCCATAACATGACGCTTTGTCCTTTGATTCAGAAATACCCCACCCACACCTGAAATCTGCATGTCACACCTGGAAACTTTTACAGCATTCTGGGTGGTGGCTCGGGGTAACCACAGCGATGGCACAGCGCTCTCACCAGTGGTATCGGAGTGCAGGTGCTGAGGTATCAGTGTGTGTGTGTGTGTGTCTGTTGGTGCTTAGGTATCGGGGTGTGTGTGTGGGTGCTGAGGTATCGGTATGTGTGTGTGTGTGTGTGTGTGTGTGGGTGCTGAGGTATTAGTGTGTGTGTGTGTGTGGGTGCTGAGGTATCGGTGTGTGTGTGTGTGTGTGGGTGCTGAGGTATCGGTGTGTGTGTGTGTTGGTGCTGAGGTATCGGTGTGTGTGTGTGTGTGTGTGTGTGTGGGTGCTGAGGTATCGATGTGTGTGTGTGTGTGTGTGTGTGTGTGTGTGGGTGCTGAGGTATCGGTGTGTGTGTGTGTGTGTGTGTGTGTGTGTGGGTGCTGAGGTATCGGTGTGTGTGTGTGTGTGTGTGTGTGTGGGTGCTGAGGTATCGATGTGTGTGTGTGTGTGTGTGTGGGTGCTGAGGTATCGATGTGTGTGTGTGTGTGTGTGTGTGTGGGTGCTGAGGTATCGATGTGTGTGTGTGTGTGTGTGTGTGGGTGAGGGGGAACGATGTGTGTGTGTGTGTGTGGGTGCTGAGGTATCGATGTGTGTGTGTGGGTGCTGAGGTATCGGTGTGTGTGGGTGTGTGTGTGTGTGTGTGTGTGTGTGTGTGTGGGTGCTGAGGTATCGGTGTGTGTGTGTGTGTGTGTGTGTGGGTGCTGAGGTATCGATGTGTGTGTGTGTGTGTGTGTGTGTGTGGGTGCTGAGGTATCGGTGTGTGTGTGTGGTGGTACACACATGGCCTTCCACTGACACCGCTTCAGTAAAGAGAATGGTTGCTGGGGGTGTCAGCAGGCCCCCCAGACTAAACACAAACAGAGGCACAGGGCCAGGGGGGCAGCCACACTGACACTGCCTTCAGCTGCTGGAGCCACACTAAACCTACAGGAGTCAAGGGTCAGAGGTCAGAGTGCAGTGCTCTGTCCCCAAGCCTGCTGGGGTGATCCTCAGCTTTGGGCGGAAGGAGGAGGAGGGGGGAGAGGGGGGGTCAGAGGGGAAAGAGAGAGGGATGAGGTGGAGGAGAGAGAGAGTGAAAGAGTTCAGTCTTTGGAGTTGGGAGTATATGAATATCCCTGCTAGCAAAACAACACGCCTCATTCTCTCTCGGATTCCTGGTTTCCGTGACAACCAGATGACACAAACACAGGAGTGTGGAAGAAGCGGACGTGTTTGGCTGAATGGGCCCTGTGTCAGAAAAGGTCCCATCGAGGGCGCTGCCCGACAGCACAGAACAGCACAGAACAGGACAGGACAGGACAGGACAGGACAGGACAGGACAGGACAGGGGACTGGGATGGGGACTGGGATGGGGACTGGGACAGGGATGGGGACTGGGACAGGGATGGGGACTGGGACAGGGATGGGGACTGGGATGGGGACTGGGATGGGGACTGGGATGGGGACAGGGATGGGAGGGTGACACTCGGAACAGCACTCCCGCTCGGCGTGACAGCGGGACACAATGAGGGGAGGGGCTCCCACAGGGCCCCACTGACACGCAGCAGCACTGTGACATCACAGTGACATCACAGTGACAACTGGAAGCCTTCTGTGTCTGTACGCAGCGCGACCCGTTTCCCTGGCAACGTCAGAGTCCTGTTACCAAGCAGCAGCTGTGATTGTTCCAAGTTCAGCGTAGCAGAAGTCAAAATCACAACTGCGTTCACTGTGGGGTCTTCTTTCTTAAAAGAGGCTAAGAGGCTGCCATTGGCTCTTCTGTCTTTAGCTACGATGCTGTAAAAGCCCGGTGTGTTTTTTCTCTGCTCAGACAGGTGTTAACCCGTCTCAAATGCGTGACCCCCCCCAGAGGAGCCTCTTAAACAGGGAGGGGTCTCCACCGTGAGACACTACGGCACGGACCCCTGGAGCTGTGACCCTGAGGACCAGCAGCTGGAGAGGCCACACAGCCCCGCCACGGACACACACGAACCCCACCCCGTCCCTCCGCCTCCGATCGCATGTCCTCCGCCAAATCCATCACCGGGTCCCTGTCAGTGCCCCCGCCGCACCCCAGCACCGCGATCCCCGCTGGCGCTAGCCCCCCGCCGGGGCAACCGCGCTCCGATTGGACCGGCGTCCCCTTCAAAGGGACGCTGGGATTGGTGGAGACAGCAGGGCTGTAACACACACCCTCCCGCAGGGCCAGAACACCACCATGACACCACCGAGTCCTTGTGTTCCGACCGACTGTGGCTTCATTAACCCTGTCGGGCGTGAGGTCACAAAGACGCAAACACGGGATCAGAACATCGTTCCCTGAACATTCTACATTCCCACGCTGATGTCACAATCACTGTCACAATCACTGTCCGGTTCTAGAGCACTGGCTGAGAATTTTCAAAAACATTCCAAGAGACCTACTCTCCAGTGGGTTAAAGGGATCAGAGCAAATGTGAGCAGACAAACCGTGTCAGCCCCTACCCTGGATTAATCCCCATCGCAAAAACAGAGCGACCGTCCCAGGCTCCTTCAGACCACTCTGGTCTCAGAGGCATCAACCTCCCACCTCCATCCAGCAGCAATCAGCTCTATACGTCTCTCATCGGCACGAACACCAATATTTAGAATGTAGCTTGTTTTGGCTCGAATGAACCCTTTTAAACACAAATAAAATAAAAAATTCTGTCAAAGAGCAGCATTAGACCACGCTCAGACTTGCCAAGCTAAAGACCGGTTCCGTGCCTCATCGGAACACGGTGTCCTGTAAGCGGGGGCTTGCGCGGCCCGTAATCCGTCTGTTATCGGCCGGGACCGGGGCAGCGACGCGGCCGGAACGCCGTCCCGGAACGCCGTGCGGGAACGCCGCCCCCGTTTGCGTTCGGCTCACGGCGGAATTCCGAGGCTGTTTTTCCTTCTTAACGGCGATCCCGGCGCTTGAAAGACGGAGAGGAATGCCGTGTTTATTAGTGGAGGTCCGTGGTGTATTTACACGAGGTAAGAGAATCCCCGCGCCGCAAACGGGATTAGCCGGCCGGAGGATAGAGTGACGGAGGCCTTTGTCTCTCTGAGACGGGAACGTTAACGGGGAGAGAGGGAGAGAGAGAGAATGAGGGAGAGAGGGAGAGGGATAGAGGGAGAGGGAGAGGGAGAGAGAACACTATCCGCACACACCGTGACCCCTGACCTCAAACAGAGTGTCGGTTCGGCTTCCCATCATGCACCGGGGGCATGAGAAGGGTCACAGGGAGTCCCCCTGCTGTTTCCGTGGTGACTGCGGAGCATCATCACGCTTCCAGGGGGCGGCTGCTCACTTTGGCGGCCGGCACCGCCCCTACCGTAAAGGTAAATGGTAATTGTTTGGCATTTATATAGCGCCTTTAATCCAAAGCGCTGTACAATTGACGCTTCTCATTCACCCATTTATACACACACTCACACACAGCGATTGGCTGCCATGCAAGGCACCAACCAGCTCATGAGGAGCATTTGGGGGTTAGGTGTCTTGCTCAGGGACGGGATCGAACCGGCAACCCTATGACTGCCAGATGACTGCTCTTACTGCCTGAGCCAATGAGACGACTGCTCTTACCGCCTGAGCCAATGAGACGACTGCTCTTACCACCTGAGCTCCTTTTTAATAATTGTGCATTCAACAGCCTGTTGCCGCAGTAACAAAATGGCCAGTTCCTATGCGTTCCTGCTCGTCGATCGCCCACAAAAGAAAATCAGCAACGCCTCTTTTTGAACCTCTCAATCCAGCTTAAGAACTCAACCGCCAAGCGGAGGCTAGTCATCAGCTTCAACACAACCTTCCCTTCTCCTGCTGTCAGGCCTTAGGGGGCAGTATTCTTACCCCAGGAGTAAGAACATCTTCAGCACTCAGAGAGACCCCAG
>NC_083763.1:71076227-71091227 GCF_963514075.1 Conger conger
GGAGCAGGGGGATAAGAGCAGACGGGGGAGAACAGAACGGAGCGGGGGGGGACAGAACGGAGCGGGGGGGGACAGAATGGAGCGGGGGGAACAGAACGGAGCGGGGGGAACAGAACGGAGCGGGGGTAACAAAACAGAGCGGGGGGAACAGAACGGAGCGGGGGACGGAGCGGGGGGAACAGAACGGAGCGGGGGGAACAGAACGGAGGGGGGGACGGAGCGGGGGGAACAGAACCGAGCGGGGGGAACAGAACGGAGGGGGGGAAACAGTACAGAGCGGGGGACGGAGCGGGGGGGAACAGAACGGAGCGGGGGGAACAGAACGGAGCGGGGGGAACAGAACGGAGCGGGGGGGGACAGAATGGAGCGGGGGGAACAGAACGGAGCGGGGGGAACAGAACGGAGCGGGGGTAACAAAACAGAGCGGGGGGAACAGAACGGAGCGGGGGACGGAGCGGGGGGAACAGAACGGAGCGGGGGGAACAGAACGGAGGGGGGGACGGAGCGGGGGGAACAGAACCGAGCGGGGGGAACAGAACGGAGGGGGGGAAACAGTACAGAGCGGGGGACGGAGCGGGGGGGAACAGAACGGAGCGGGGGGAACAGAACGGAGCGGGGGGAACAGAACGGAGCGGGGGGAACAGAACGGAGCGGGGGACGGAGCGGGGGGAACAGTACAGAGCGGGGGACGGAGCGGGGGGTAACAGAACAGAGTCGGTGAAGACGGGGCTGACGCTGGCTCACGCGCAGGAGGCTAATTACAGCGCGGCGGCGTCACAGAGTGACCCATCACTCATCCCTGAGCGGGCGGGGCTGAGGGGACAGGGCCATCAATCTGCAGAGGCAGGCCGTCATTTACTGGAGCCCCTGAACCTGGAGGAGACGGCGGGGCGGGGCGAGGGGGGGGGTGGGGGGGCCACGGCGGTTGGGCCTGGTGGCGCTAAGACGCATCTGAGTGACAGCAGCACAGGACACAGGGCTGATTTAAATTCTTTCCACAAAAATAATTCAAACTTTCAAAATGTCAAAAGTGGTCAGCTCTTAACCCTGTAAACCTCAGTGGAAGAGATGAGCAGGCGGAGGGGCTTTAGGAACAGACAAGGAAAGTGAGAGAGAGAAGATGGTTTGTGATTTACGTGTGAGTCATGTGACTGATGTGTAAGTGTGTGTGTGTGTGTGTGTGTGAGTGTGTGTGTTTGTCTGTGTGTGTGTGTGTGTGTGTGTGTGTTTGTCTGTGTGTGTGTGTGTGTGTGTGTGTGTGTGTGTGTGTGTATACGTGCTGTATCTCACCGTAGGGGGATCGGGGATAGAAGGGCGTGGTCTCTTTCTGGGGGATCTCCTGCACCTTGCCGTACAGCTCGCTGGTGGAGGCCTGGTAGAAGCGCAGGCTGTTGGTTAGACCGCACGTCTTCACCGCGTCCAGCAGACGCAGCGTGCCCACCCCGTCCACATCCGCCGTGTACTCCGCCAGGTCGAACGAGATCTGGAGAGAGAGGGGGAGAGAGGGTCAACCTCACCTGTCTCAGCCCCAACCGTCAACTCAACAACCGCACACAGGGCCTTCTACAGGGCCTCCTATCTCTCTGACGGGCAGGATGTAGCAGATCCACACAATATAACATCTTCAATTTACAGTACTCTGCCCAAAAAGTGTTCAAACAAACACAAGAGGCACTTAAACACAGCAGTTTACATCCACAGCAGCTTATAACACGTGCATAAGACATATATAGCACTGTTATGACAAAACGGATAAAACCAAAAAGACAGGATACACACACACACACACACACACACACACACACACACACATACCCACACACAGGACACAAACACAGAACCACATACGCACACAGGACACACACACTCACAGGACACACACACACACTCACACACAGGACACACACTCACACACAGGACACACACACACACACACACACAGAGAACGCACGCACACAGGACACACACACACACACACAGAATGCACACACACACACATGCACACAGGACATACACATACACACACAGACACTTTAATCAAGGCCTGCCACTTCAAAGCAAAGCACAGACGTTGGCAGGTAGACTTTACCCCACATACTGTTATGACAGTTTGACCTGAGGCAACAGAACAATAACTCAAAACAAGAAAACACAAGACACTGCCGTTACACAGATAAAGTGGTCAACTAGGATTAGCCAGTCAGAATTAATTTACTGCCTGGCAAAAAAAATGTGTCTTCGTGAACTATTACAGGTCGTAATATTAAGGAGCTAAAGAGTTTAAAAACTGTTTTGGTAGCTACATTACTGTGCGTCTGCGAGTATGAATGTTTTCCACATTCAAATGCCAATTCCTCATTTTGTATGAACTGCCAGATACCATTTTACTAGGTCAACTGTAGATAAGCATACAGAATATTCAAATTCACGTCCATCTAAAATGACATCATACCACTTGAACAAACTCAGACACTCCCTTTAGGGCGGTTGTTTCTCACACAAGAAAACATTTTCAGTGTGAAATCGTTCTGACAGACTAACAGAAACAAAGCTAATGCAGTGTCTCCTTACAGTCCTCTGAGCTGGCCTCAACACAAAACTACACCAGGGATCTCAAACTCAAATTCCCAGAGGGCCACAGTTACTGTCGCTTTTCGTGGCTTCCCTTCCATTTAGCAGCAGGTTAGGGCCCTGGAAACCCGGTGCGTGGACTCTTCAGCCAATCACTGACTTAAGATGAACCCTGTTGTGCTGATTAGCCAATCAGTGACTTAACCGAAGCCCTGCAGCGCTGAAACACTGGGATCCCCGTACTGTCAGGGCCCATGAAAGGCCTGGTCACCCCATACAGACACAGGGCCCTGGGATGAAGGAGATGAACGCTTTCACACGGAGAGGAGGGGGCTGAGGAGATGAACGCTTTCACACGGAGAGGAGGGGGCTGAGGAGATGAACGCTTTCACACGGAGAGGAGGGGGCTGAGGAGATGAACGGTCTCACACGGAGAGGAGGGGGCTGAGGAGACGAACGCTTTCACACGGAGAGGAGGGGGCTGAGGAGACGAACGCTTTCACACGGAGAGGAGGGGGCTGAGGAGACGAACGGTCTCACACGGAGAGGAGGGGGCTGAGGAGACGAACGCTTTCACACGGAGAGGAGGGGGCCGAGGCCCATCAGCTGTCCTCCATTAACTACTGTTTCTCCCAGCTCCGCCCGCGTGTTTATTGTACTTCCAACACCGCACTGTGAGGCCGGTATTACATTACACCAGGCCACGCCAAGCACGGTAATACGAGCCACTGAAGACGTCCGTCCTCTGTCCTCGGCCTGAGATTGGGCTCGCCCCCCCCCTCCACCCCGCTGCATGGAGAGGGGTCACCGGGGGGACCGGCTCAAACCGGTCTTTTTCGGAGAAACCGTCCAGGCAGGTCGTCGGTTTCGCATCTGGAACGAGAACCTTTAGCAAGCTGGACGGCCCTCGTAAGGAGGGTCTGACTAACGGAAAATGTTTAAAGGAAGACGTGTGTGAAATCAAATAAAAAATATATTTGTTTAGGGCATTTCATAAATAATTTTCCCGCTTCACAGGAGACCCCGGCCTGAATCCCGACAAGAGCGAGCCGGGGGCAACAGTGGCAAAAACTACCTGATGAAATTAAGGAAGAGACCCTGGGAGGAACCGGAGGGGTCCTGTTCAGCCTTCCCAACCGTGTAACCGCGCCGTGATAAACCACGGCTGCACCTCTGCTACTGTACATCTGGAACGACGCAGACACGCGTGCCATGTTCTCTCTGCAAAATGGACACGGCCCCTGAGCAACACGTTCTCTCAGAACAGTGCGCTAACACAGTGAGCGCTAACACAGAGCACGGCGCTAACACAGAGCACGGCGCTAACACAGAGCACGCTAACACAGGGCACGGCGCTAACACAGAGCACGGCGCTAACACAGAGCACGCTAACACAGGGCACGGCGCTAACACAGAGCACGGCGCTAACACAGAGCACGGCGCTAACACAGAGCACGGCGCTAACACAGAGCACGGCGCTAACACAGAGCACGGCGCTAACACAGTGAGCGCTAACACAGAGCACGGCGCTAACACAGAGCACGGCGCTAACACAGAGCGCTAACAGGAGCCACATAGGTTCTGCTGCCTGAAGGGGGAAAGAGCCGGCCAATGAGGAGGAGAGAGGTTTACAGAGGAGCCAATAGGAAACATTCACACGGTGCAGATCCTGAACGCAACTTCACTCTCATACCAAAGGCCAAAGCTGGAGGCCCCCCTCTCTCACCCCTGAGACCTGAGCGCTCCCTTTCCCATCACCTCCCATCACCTCTCTTCTCCTCTCCCCTCTCCCCCTCTCTCTCATCTCTCCTTCTCCTCTCCCACACCATCCCTCCCTTCCATTACTCCCTCACACTACACTCGGCTTTCTACCCTTTCATCAGTCTGTCTATCTCAGTCAACCCCCCCTCTCCCTCCCTCTCATCTTTCCATCCATCTCCTCTCATGTCTCCATCCATCTCTTCTCCACTCCTCCTCTCTCTCCTCCCTCACTATTTCTTGGTCCTCATCTGTTTCGGGACCATCATTCTTCAACTCCTCGCTTTGACCGACTCCCTCCTTCTCCCCCCTCAAAACTGGTGGTCACGGGGAGTCCCAGGTTATTAATGTGCGTGCGTGCGTGCGTGCGTGCGTGTGTGTGTGGGGGCCATCACACACGATATAAAAGTCCTGCAGTCTTAAAGCCATCCATTTCAGCAAAGAAAGCCTAAAGACTCCACCGTTCAGAGCCCACCCAGACTCCACTAGTGAGGGAGTGAGCGAGAGATGGAGGGGGAGGAGGAGGGGGAGAGGGAGGGAGGGAGAGAGAGAGAGAGAGAGAGGGAAAGAGAAGGAGAGGAGAGAGGGAGGGAGGGAGAAAGGGAGAGAGAGAGGGAGAAGGGCAGGAGAAAGAGCTGGCGGAGGGCAGGAGAGGCTAGCAGGCGTGGAGGAGATGAAAAGGCAGGTTTCTGAGGTGTTATGGAACGAGTCTACTGTGAAACGCTGTGAGTCCCACGATGAGAACCCTGCTTCTGCTCTTACCTCCCCTTACACAGGAGAGCCCTGCTTCTGCTCTTACCTCCCCTTACACAGGAGAGCCCTGCTTCTGCTCTTACCTCCCCTTACACAGGAGAGCCCTGCTTCTGCTCTTACCTCCCCTTACACAGGAGAGCCCTGCTTCTGCTCTTACCTCCCCTTACACAGGAGAGCCCTGCTTCTGCTCTTACCTCCCCTTACACAGGAGAGCCCTGCTTCTGCTCTTACCTGCCCTTACACAGGAGAGCCCTGCTTCTGCTCTTACCTCCCCTTACACAGGAGAGCAGCAGCTGAGCTGCAGCCCCACCGCTGTTCTGCTCCACCGGCTTGTACAGCACATTTTCAGTCAAGATACTCCTCAACAATATGTTGGACCTTAAGTCAACAACCAAAAAAAAAAAAAAACTGCAGTCAGTGCTATTTTTTGTTTGTTATTATTCTTGCCCCAAGGAACTAACACAAGCAAATAAATAACTTGTCCATTGCCTTTTTCTTGGGGAGGACGTTAAAGGGTTACCCCCCCTCCCGTGGGGAGGGGACAGGGGGCGGTGGACAGGCCTGGACGGAGAGATGTAAAGAGAGATCACGTCCATTCCTCCCGTTTATAAGCGTCCTGGGAAAAAAAGAGCAACAAATAAAGCCGGGGAGGCAATATAAATGCCTGTCATTTTTTTCCCTTATTTGAAAAAGACGGCGGCTCGATGCGGATTGGCCGGACGGAGGCATTCCTGGAGCGTCAGAGCGATGAGCGAAAGCTCGGGGAGCGGACCTGGACCCGTCGGGGGCTACACTGGGGTCTACACCGGGGGCTACGCCGAGGTCTACGCTGGGGGGCTACGCTGGGGGGCTACGCCGGGGGCTACGCCGGGGTCTACGCCGGGGGCTACGCTGGGGGGCTACGCCGGGGGCTACGCTGGGGGGCTACACTGGGGTCGACACCGGGGGCTACGCCGAGGTCTACGCTGGGGGGCTACGCTGGGGGGCTACGCCGGGGGCTACGCCGGGGTCTACGCCGGGGGCTACGCCGAGGGCTACGCTGGGGGGCTACGCTGGGGGTCTACGCCGGCCGCGTTCCCGCTCACACCGCCCCGCCCGCTCCGATGAGCCATCACACGCAGGAATGAGTCAAACGGACCACCCACCCACACGCTCACTCACACTCACACTCACACTCACACTCACACTCACACTCACACTCACACTCACACACACTCACACTCACACTCACACTCACACACACACTCACACACACACACACACACACACACACACACACACACACACACACACCCGTCAGAGCAGCGGGTTAACCTCTGTCTCCGCGTTCACGCCACGACACCTTAACTGACACCGCAGAGCTGAGCACCACACCAGAGAACAAAAAGAGGTCTGAGGTTTAGAGTCGACTAAGATTTCAGGCAGAAGGGAGAAACGGTGTACGTGTCATATGTCCACATTAAGCAATGGCACTTTTTTTCCCCCCCACTTTATTAAATTAAGGCATGATTTGTAGAGAGAATGAAGGTTATTTTTAAGAATTCATGGTTGTGTTAGAGGTCAAGTTCTCCTGCTGGGAGGTGGGGGCTGGAGTTACAGAACAGCGCACGGATTCATTAACCAGCTCGCAAATCCTGAGTCAGATCAGAACAGCGCACGGATTCATTAACCAGCTCGCAAATCCTGAGTCAGATCAGAACAGCGCACGGATTCATTAACCAGCTCACAAATCCTGAGTCAGATCTGAACAGCGCACGGATTCATTAACCAGCTCACAAATCCTGAGTCAGATCTGAACAGCGCACGGATTCATTAACCAGCTCACAAATCCTGAGTCAGATCAGAACAGCGCACGGATTCATTAACCAGCTCACAAATCCTGAGTCAGATCAGGGACTTACTGCAGAGTACCCACTACAAAACACGGTCCTCACTACGCACCAACACACACACCTCTAAATTTTTTTGTAAAAAACTCAATTCATACAAGCACACAAACACACACTTCCTGCAAACACACACCTCATACACACATGTACACATGCACGCGCACGCGCACGCACACGCACACGCACACGCACACAGTTGACAGTGGTCATTCCCACAGCAGGGTGTGGGGGTCTCATTGACCCTGCTGTGTACCTCGTGGAGGTGGGGAGTGCTGGAGTACATCGGGCCCTGGAGGACCGGCACGGGGGGCGACCAGACCAGCCGCCCAGGCCTGGGACCCCCAGCTACCCACAGACGCCCCACAGACGCCCCACAGGGAGTGTGGCACCCCCTGCCCCCCCAAACTGCCCCGACCGGCCATGGAGGAGGCCTCCAGCAGAGATTTATTACCCCCCCTGCACTGGAGGCCCTTGAGCACTCTGTGACAAACTGGCAACGCTAAGGACACAAATATCTTTCTATAAAGGGACACAGAGCAGATTTACAGCTGACCCAGGCTAGCTGGGGTTTGAGTGAGAAGGACAGAGGGGGGGAAGAGAGAGAGAGAGAGAGAGAGAGAGAGAGAGAGAGAGAGAGAGAGAGAGAGAGAGAGAGAGAGCACTCAGACCCTGAGACACCCACAACCGCTTCTCCCGACCCCAGCAGAGGCTGATTCGCTGAGCCATACTGACAGGCATCTACGGCAGCCAATAGGGAGAGAGCAGCCACTTCTGAAAGAATAAGGTGTGTACATAGGTAGAACATGCATACGTGGAAGAAAAAAACCCCAAAAAACAGCACATCAGGGTGTATAAACCACAGAGGAGCTGAATACTGGACAACTTAAATCCAGTCAAACCAAACAAATTGTTGTAACGCTCTTATGCGAGTCTGGTTATTTGGGTGAAAGAGCACAGGCTTTGAAGGGCCTGGGGCCTACAGGCTGTGTTCTGGCAGACACAGCCCCTCCCTCCCCCGCCTGGGAGGGGAGCCAGGCCCCGTCAGCCAGGGGCTCTGCCGCCAAGGAGACAGCCACTAAAACAGGGGAAAATGAGAATAAATAACCAAGGTTATATGTGCTCTATACGTGCATCATCCTTTCATGAGGCTCCCTAAGTCCCAGAAGGCCGTGCGTGTGAGCCGGGCAGGGTCGGCCCAGATTGTTATTTATTGCCGTTAAATTGCAAACGGATTCAGGTTTGTTTTCCCTTTACGTTCCCGTGAAAGAAACATTGAAGTGTCAAAAAAAAAATTCTAAAATGAAAATAGTTACATGCTTTAATAAACTTGAATCAACAGTCAACGGTTAGCTAATTTTGATTAAGGTTCCTGTACATGTTTTCCTGTGCAAGTTTTACATTTTTAAGTTATGCATGTTTTCTTATGCCTAAGTTATGCATAGTTATTAATGTTTTTAACGTGCAGGGGCGAGCACAGGGGAGATTTCCCACTTGACTTTTCGACTTCTGAAAGCACTCCAGCCGTTCCTAACGCTGAATGCGTGTATTTGTTTGCAGAGGTGGAATTTGGCAGGCTGGGAGCTCCCCAGTTGGATAATAATCTAATTCAGTAGACTGTATAAATATTGCCTAATTCCACAAGTGCACTCCACACTCTGTTGATGTGTTTTCGAGGGCTTTGGCGAGGCAAGCCAGAAATAAATAACTTTTTAAAAAGCACGACAGATATGAAATATTGAATGTGTCTCTGTGGAGAGGGGGGGGTCCCAGGAGGGTATCAAGAGAATCCCAGCACATGCACGAGGACCCAAAAGCGTGAACGCACAACAAACGCAAAATAAACACAAGCGGTCAGAGCCAAGTGCATGATGGGATTGTGATGTCCGCTGCCGCATTCTACCAGCACGCTTCACTGTAAAAACCATAGAATAAGTCAATCTCAACAAGTATTTCCGTACTTCCGTACAATCTTATTTGGCTAAATAAGACAAATATACTGCAAATTAGGTACAACAGGTTTGACTCTTCAAGAATTGCCAATAAAATAAGAACATTTCACTTGGCAACAGGATCTTAAAACAAGCCAATATTTTCTACTGGACAGAAAGTCTTTTTTCCCAAGAAAAAAAATGCTTGTAAATACAGACATTTTTTTGCAGGTTTAGCCCCGTACAGACACGACATGTCCCAAAAAAAAGTTTGGCACAGTCCATACATAGATGCTGGAGAGATATTCACTGGGAACGAATATGTGCTCAAATGGAACAATACTGACACACCAGGATTAGACTGTTCTGTTGTGTGGACCTCATGCTTGACCGGGCCTGATGATGATTGCTGATAGAAACATCCCCACGCAATACTAAATTTGCTCTGAGGCTACGAATAACACTTGGGCCAGATAGGGAGGAACACCCAGAATTGGTATTTCTTCTGAACTTTGTCCGTAATGTGAAGGAATTTTACTGCCATCTTAAAGGGTTCAAGTTTCAGAAAGAGTTCTTTGGCACAGGTCTGCTGTGAAAAGCAGACCTCATGTCAGCGGCAGGAATTAATGTGATGTACACAAAAACAGCCTGTCACCTTATTTACCGCACACAGAACAGAGAGTTAGGGGCCGGGTGCAAAGTGCAGCGTGCGGTGGGGACTGCTGAATGCAAGCAGACTGAGCAGCTGGGTGCGTCACTAGCAGCTCAGCTAACAACTGTGTAGCAGAGGTGGAACTCTATGGTGCCTAACTCCTCCAGAACAGACGTGGGCTGAACTCTACGGTGCCTAACTCCTCCAGAACAGGCGTGGGCTGAACTCTACGGTGCCTAACTCCTCCAGAACAGGCGTGGGCTGAACTCTACAGTGCCTAACTCCTCCAGAGCAGACGTGGGCTGAACTCTACGGTGCCTAACTCCTCCAGAGCAGACGTGGGCTGAACTCTATGGTGCCTAACTCCTCCAGAACAGGCGTGGGCTGAACTCTACGGTGCCTAACTCCTCCAGAGCAGACGTGGGCTGAACTCTACGGTGCCTAACTCCTCCAGAACAGGCGTGGGCTGAACTCTACGGTGCCTAACTCCTCCAGAACAGGCGTGGGCTGAACTCTACGGTGCCTAACTCCTCCAGAGCAGACGTGGGCTGAACTCTACGGTGCCTAACTCCTCCAGAGCAGACGTGGGCTGAACTCTACGGTGCCCAACTCCTCCAGGACAGGCGTGGGCTGAACTCTACGGTGCCCAACTCCTCCAGAGCAGATGTGGAAATACCTGGTTTTGCCTTTCAGGCTCGGAGAAGAGCAGGCGCTGTAAGGAGAGAGGTGCCGTGTTTATCTGATCAGATGCGGGATTAGCGGCGAGGGGGAGCCGGGGCGTGACCCTGCAGTGACAGAGACGTGAAATGGATGCCGGCGTGTGACCCTGAGAGGAATTCCAACTGGAAACCTCAGAGAAAAGCGCATTCTCTCACCCTCTGTTCACCCGGCCCCCCACCTCAGCAAGCACCCCCCCTGCATCCCGCACTCCTAACAACGTCTAAATCTGGACCCTGAGCAAATAAAACCGCTCACCACGCCTTCTCCATCTGCCTGTCTTACGCTAAGTCTGAAAATAGACAATATTTTAAAATAAAAGGTGCAGCTCTCCTCTCACAAGATATTGAAAGGGGTGATGGCTTCTCCATCTACAGACCCTAAATATCTGAAAATACAAATACACTCACACACACACACACACACACACACAGCTGTTTCTTCTCCCAGTTCAGTTCAGGTCCCGGCCCATCTGGAAACAAACCTGTGAACTCACACCCCCACCCACCGCCAAACTCCAGCCCCACCCCCACATACCCCCACCCCCACCCCCCCCACCCCCCCCCCGGCTCAGGAAGCGCTGCTCCTGTCTGATGCCCCAGAGGGTGAGCATCAGAGGGGGGCGCTGGGACGGCGGGGGGTTCCTCCAGGAAAACCCAAAACCGGACAGGGAGAGCCGATAGGCCGGCTCAACTCTACGTGGGCGTGGCCAGGGCCAGCTGCCCCCAGACCTCCGATCTGGCCCCTTCTGTCCCCGGGCCCTCAGAACCTTTCATAAACGCTAAAAATACGCCGCGTATTCGCCCGTGGATAAATAAACAGCGTTTAAAATAAAATGAGGAGCCTTTCAAGCCTGAGAATAGAGAGGCTTTCATGTGCTGGGAAGCTCAGAACAATCTCATTGTTACATTGTTACATTTCCTTCACCCCGCTGTGAGATCTGTTCTCTCCGCATTATGAGGTCATAAAGAGTGGCCTCATGTCTGCGCCCGCACCTCCTTCTGGACCACGACCCCCACAAAGCAACATGCTCTCACACTCTTCCAGGGAAACGGGGAAACCCAGGGGAATAACAAGACCTTCCGATGCGCGGAAGATAAAAACTGAAACCGGAGATTTATGAATGTTCAAGCAAATTCCGCAGGAACTTCGCATTTCAGAAATATGAGAAACATTTGGCCAACAAGACCGTTTGTCCAACCAAGACATTTTTAGTAAAGGGCATTAGTTTATTATTATATGGCAGTCTGATGGAGGCTTACACTATCTAGACAAGCCTGAAAATGAACTGTAAAGACATGCCGAATAAAGGATCTTCACTCAGTCCACAAATCATTCTCATAACGAGCATCTCCAGAGAAGACAGACAGACTAGTTATTATTAGCAATTATGTGTACAGTGGGTCATCATAGTAATTAGTGTTCACAAACCTTATTTACCCCTCAGGAATGCGTATATTGAGAGGGTGTGTGATCGACCGCTGAACCTGTCTCTGTCTTTTGAACGGCACGAGTAAATACATCATTTCAACGTCGCATGGTCAAATCCCGGCACACTGTTTATCACATTTAGCACTTTCATAGCCTAAAAGAAAGAAAAGGCTGCAAACGCAGAAGGAAAACAAGCGGGGAGACACACACCACATCACCAGCCCAGAGGAGCTCAAGATGAGCTCAGGATAAGGGCGCCTGTAGCGTAGTGGTTAAGGTAAATGACTGGGACACGCGAGGTTGGCGGTTCGAATCCCAGTGTAGCCGCACAGCCGTTGAGCCCTCGAGCAAGGCCCTTGACCCTGCGTTGCTCCAGGGGAGGATTGTCTCCCGCTTAGTCTAATCAACCGTACGTCACGCTGGATAAGAGCGTCTGCCGAATGCCATTAATGTAATAAGCCCGCCACACACAAAACGAGGGAGAACGCCAGGACGCCAAATCGCTAAGTCCTGGCAGGAGAGGAGCCGCCCGTGACTATCACAGAAACAGAACCACCAACTCAGACTCCTGCGCTGAGGAATGAGCTGATCACAGCCACTGCCGCACATGATTACACTAAGAGTTATTACTCCACAGATAGGGGGAGAGAGCGCAATGTACTCAGGACTGACTTATCCAACAGACACGCAGAGAAGAGCAGTATACACGGACACTGAATTATTATTATTCAACAGATATGCAGAGAGAGAGAGCAATATACTTAAGACACTGAATTATTATTCAACAGATATGCAGAGAGAGAGAGAGAGAGAGAGAGAGAGCAATATACCTAAGACACTGAATTATTATTAAACAGATATGCAGAGAGAGAGAGAGAGCAATATACTTAAGACACTGAATTATTATTAAACAGATATGCAGAGAGAGAGAGAGAGCAATATAATTAAGACACTGAATTATTATTAAACAGATATGCAGAGAGAGAGAGAGAGAGAGAGAGAGAGAGGGAGGGAGGGAGGGAGGGAGGGAGGGAGGGAGAGAAGCAGGGAAAGCGATGGGAGACAGGCGGTTAAGGGAGGGAGAGATACGGTGTTGTGGGGATGGAGAAAGGGGGTAGGGGGAGCTCTGGAGTAAAGGGTCTGTGGCCGTTCATTCCCCTCCTCACTCTGTGCCGTGAGCACATTTCAAACACACTTACCATCTAGTTGTCTTGGAACTTTTATTTCCAAAATCAATATCCTGTAACGCTTTGCATTGTATAGTGCACAGACTATACTACGCCATTTGCCTTGAGGGAAAAGTATTCCACAACATTTAATCTATTCCATAATACTGAATCTATTCCACAACATTTAATCTATTCCATAATACTGAATCTATTCCACAACATTTAATCTATTCCATAATACTGAATCTATTCCACAACATTCCACTTATTTCCATAACATTTAATCCAATCTATAACATTGCATTTATTTACATAGCATTTAATACAATCCATAACATTCAAATCTATTCCAAAACATTAAATCCGTTCCATTACATTTAATCTACTCCATAACAAGTGGTCTATTCCATAACCTTTGATCCTGACAGAGCAGATGAACGTACGGAGCCCACAGAGCAGATGAACGTACGGAGCCCACAGAGCAGATGAACGTACGGAGACCACAGAGCAGATGAACGTACGGAGACCACAGAGCAGATGAACGTACGGAGACCACAGAGCAGATGAACGTACGGAGCCCACAGAGCAGATGAACGTACGGAGACCACAGAGCAGATGAACGTACGGAGACCACAGAGCAGATGAACGTACGGAGCCCACAGAGCAGATGAACGTACGGAGACCACAGAGCAGATGAACGTACGGAGCCCACAGAGCAGATGAACGTACGGAGACCACAGAGCAGATGAACGTACGGAGCCCACAGAGCAGATGAACGTACGGAGACCACAGAGCAGATGAACGTACGGAGCCCACAGAGCAGATGAACGTACGGAGACCACAGAGCAGATGAACGTACGGAGACCACAGAGCAGATGAACGTACGGAGCCCACAGAGCAGATGAACGTACGGAGACCACAGAGCAGATGAACGTATGGAGACCACAGAGCAGATGAACGTACGGAGACCACAGAGCAGATGAACGTACGGAGCCCACAGAGCTGTGAACGACCGTCGGGTGTCATCACTGTGAGACCTCCCCCGGGGACCAGACGCTCACCGCACCGTTACACATCAAACCACCTGCCGCTAAAATGAGCCCTGTCTCGTGCTGACACATCCTGAGGCCTAACTCAGACCAGCCTGGCTAAGCTGCAGCAGTCCCTGAGAGCGGGGACTCTGGGACTCAGCCACTCAGGAAGGCAGGGACTCAGCTACTCAGGAAGGCAGGGACTCAGCTACTCAGGA
Source organism: Conger conger (assembly GCF_963514075.1). Classification (NCBI taxonomy): domain Eukaryota; kingdom Metazoa; phylum Chordata; class Actinopteri; order Anguilliformes; family Congridae; genus Conger; species Conger conger. The sequence continues at coordinate 71,090,345 of NC_083763.1, forward strand.
AGGCAGGGACTCAGCTACTCAGGAAGGCAGGGACTCAGCTACTCAGGAAGGCAGGGACTCAGCTACTCAGGAAGGCAGGGACTCTGGAAGGAAGGGACTCAGGGACTCAGGAAGGCAGGGACTCAGGGACTCAGAGGGACAGAGAGGGACTCAGAGGGACTCAGAGGGACTCAGAGGGACTCAGAGGGACCAGACGCTGGTTGGTAAAACAAGAGGAGCCCTCTTTTTCCATTCTCTCTCTTCAATTCTGTTGTTTTTTCATCTCGCTGTCTCTGTCTGGGCATTCTTCGTAGAAGAGAAAGCCGGTCGGGACCAGGGGAGGCCACATTAAAGCGCATCAAGGGAAGCGCTCTTCTTTCATTCTTTTCCACGGGTACACCCAGCCAGTCCCCTTTCAGTTTCTATGCATTTGGAAGCACTTCAGATGAAGTGGCTGAAGTAAACAGGATATGAAACCCAGGGAAAGTGTCTGGTTGGACTGCAAGAATATGCCCCTCAACACTGAAACATTGCTTTTCCCGATTTCCTTTTTTTGTCTATACCAAACCTAGATGCCCTTTAAGTGCCATAATAATCAAGAGCACAACAGGGGAATAGTAAACGCGGATTTCCTTTACAATCTTTTGTAACATTTCCACGGTTAAATGAACTCAAACAGAGTTTATTTGGGTCTAATAGGGACCATATGTACAAAATCAAAGTTAAAAGCCTTGTTGATTTCACGCTATTTTCCCCGTTAGCTGTAAGGCCTACATGTTGAGTTTATATTTGTTCTGTTCTTGTATCGTGTCAACACTGGACTCGTTTACTGGGCATGACGGGTAATGCTGTATGAATCACACGTTACTGGGACTTGAGCTGGTCGCCAGATGCTCTCCTACAG
>NC_083763.1:71096227-71116227 GCF_963514075.1 Conger conger
GATGGAGGGAGTGTGTTTCTGTGGGGGTGGGGGGGGGGGTACCTGTGCAGTCCAAGCCCCTCACGCTTCATTACCCCAGCCTGCCAGGCCAGCTGAAGCTGAGCTACAGCCTCCCAATGAAGCACAGCTGCTCCCAGACTCACACTCTCCACGGAGTGCACTGCCAGACGTCAGGAATGTAATACGCTAAAAACCTGCGGCAATCAACTTTTCCCCTGGCTGGGAGTAAATGAAGCGGGCTCTGTGTGAGAGTCTGAGTCGGGCCAGTGCGGGGCAGGAAGGCTGGCTAACGGAAGAGAGATGCCAGTGCATTTTTCTGCCTTTGAAGAGTACTGGATGTTTTGTCCAATGTTTTTCTTTTTAAGAATTATAAGTCAGTGTTATAGAATTCCATCGTATTGGAAATTCCAGAAGTAATTGCTACATCAGCATTCTAACTAAAAAGAACATTCTAATTGCACCAGTGTTCTAGAGCTCCATTGCTTTCAGTCACCAGCAGTGATTGTGACGTCAGCATTAGAATGCCCAGTGAAGAACAATCTAATCGCATATTAGTGACCTCACACCTTAAAGGGTTAACCCAGCACAAGTGATAATGACATGAGAGCTGGAGTCAGGAACAAACAAACAATAAAAATGCACTCCCGGTGTCATCCAAGTTAATTAGAGTCATTTAGGGTGTGAGGTGTGGGGGGGGTTGGTGTTTTTGTTTTTTTAATTTAACACCCCCCCACCCCCCGAGTCAGTTAACACCCCACTGTAATGAGCCGCAGCTTTAATCAGCGTGCTAATGTGTGGAGGGGCTCACGCGGCCTTTGGTGTTTGTTGAAGTGTGTGTTCAGATTCTGAGCCGCTCGAGGGAGGGAGGGAGAGAGGGAGGGAGGGAGGGAGAGAGTTCTTGTTTCTGTTTTTCCCCTTTCTATTTGGAATTGTAATTTGTCTGTTGTTTTATGTAACACTTTGGCAATATTGACTGTGCATTTCATGCCAATAAAGCAGTGCTCTGGGATGCTCCCTCTTTCTACGCAACGCATCTTCAGCCTGGGGAGTCTTCTATCACGTCCTTAAACCCACATCTACCATAATCCCCCCTCTACAACAGCAAGCACAGGTAGAATTGAGTCCTCACACATGCGCGCGCACACACACACACACACACACACGCATACGCATACGCACACGCACACGCACACGCACACGCACACGCGCGCGCGCGCATACGCACACACAGTCATGCACTCAGGGACACAAACGTACTAACAGGCAAACACAGGCACACGGACACACACAGATACTGTCCAGTTGGCTCAGGACAGAAAAGAAAAAAAAAGGTGAAGAAACAACAAAAAAAAAAGACAGGAAGTGTCTTCCCATCCGCTGTGGCCCCGCCCACAGGCCTGCGCAGGAACCTCCTCAGGAGGGGGGAGAGCGGTAGAGGGGGAGAGACAGAGAGAGAGAGAGGGGGGAGAGGGGGAGAGACAGAGAGAGAGAGAGAGGGAGAGGGAGGGAGAGGGGGAGGGAGGGAGAGAGAGAGAGAGAGAGAAAGAGAGAGAGGGGAGAACAGGACGGGGGCTCGGGCAGTGACCCGTACCCCTCTGTGAGGCGTGGGGCTCTTGCGCTGGGCGCTCAGGCGTGTGAGAGCAGGTGTGAGAGGTAAAACAGACCCCCTCCCGGCCTGTGGAATTTGGGCTGGGTCACCGGCCCTTACCAGGCTTCCTGCCCAGAACCCCCGGGCGGCACACAGGGCCCCGGGCGGCACACAGGGCCCCGGACGGCACACAGGGCCCCGAGCGGCACACAGGGCCCCGAGCGGCACACAGGGCCCCGGGCGGCACACAGGGCCCCGGGCGGCACACAGGGCCCCGGACGGCACACAGGGCCCCGGGCGGCACACAGAGCTCCGAGCAGGCATGGCTTTTTATAATATTAATAAAATCATATCAATCATCTCCGATCACGCCGACAACACAAGCGACAGCGTGATAAACGGGTGACGGTGTAAAATGGTGTAACATCTTGAGACACACTCACTGTCAGACAAGCCACCCTAACCCCTGCACGGCCACGTGTACATAACCTGTGTACGTCCTGCTGTGCACACCCCCCAGGCCCCCCCCAGGCCCCCCCCAGGCCCCCCGCCCCCCCCCACACCCAGGTGACAGCATGTGGCATAGCGGCAGCAGGAGATCAGCAGCTCCACAGGGGACCAGCTGGGCCACATTAGAGACATCCTCCCTGCTGTGGGTCTGATCCTGCACACCCCTAAAACACCCCCCCTAGCACAGACACACACACCCCTAAAACACCCCCCCTAGCACAGACACACACACACCCCTAAAACACCCCCCCTAGCACACACACCCCTAAAACACCCCCCCAGCACAGACACACACACCCCTAAAACACCCCCCCTAGCACAGACACACACACACCCCTAAAACACCCCCCCTAGCACACACACCCCTAAAACACCCCCCCAGCACAGACACACACACCCCTAAAATACCACACCTAGCACAGACACACACACACCCCTAAAATACCACATCTAGCATAGACACACACACACCCCTAAAATACCCCCCCAGCATAGACACACACACACCCCTAAAATACCCCCCCAGCATAGACACACACACACCCCTAAAATACCCCCCCAGCATAGACACACACACACCCCTAAAACACCCCCCTAGCACAGACACACACACCCCTAAAATGCCACACCTAGCATTAAAACACGCAGAGACACACAGACACACAGACCTCGCTAAAATCCCCCCCCGCACGCAAGCACAGGTGGGGAGCCCCAGCCCTTAGATAAACAGGGTCTGAGTGTAAAAGTGACAGGGGAGCCCTGCTGCCATTAGGGCTTTAATGGAGGGAGAATGGAATCTGCCAGGACCAATCAAAACAACCGCTCCTGAGGGCCGTGTCCGTCCCGCTCGGACACCTCTGTGGCTGTCTGTGGAGCGTACGCATACCCGGGGACCGAAGAAAAGAGCTGACGCTCCGCGGACTGGCCTCAGCATGCTGGAACAGAGCACACTGCAGTCAGGAGCACTGCGTCTATAAGAGGAGAGCACACTGCAGTCAGGAGCACTGCGTCTATACGAGGAGAGCACACTGCAGTCAGGAGCACTGCGTCTATAGGAGGAGCGCACACTGCAGTCAGGAGCACTGCATCTATAGGAGGAGCGCACACTGCAGTCAGGAGCACTGCGTCTATACGAGGAGGGCACACTGCAGTCAGGAGCACTGCGTCTATACGAGGAGGGCACACTGCAGTCAGGAGCACTGCGTCTATAGGAGGAGCGCACACTGCAGTCAGGAGCACTGCGTCTATAGGAGGAGCGCACACTGCAGTCAGGAGCACTGCGTCTATAGGAGGAGCGCACTGCAGTCAGGAGCACTGCGTCTATAGGAGGAGAGCACACTGCAGTGAGGAGCACTGCGTCTATACGAGGAGAGCACACTGAGGAGCACTCTCTCTCTCTCACAATTGGGGTAACATTATAATGTTGTCAAAGCTGAACGGCTTCTCTGTCTCTCTGTTTCTCCCCTGTATTAAACACCTACACTCAAATTCACATGTAACAAGCACTGAACAAGCCCCCCCCCCCTCCTGAAGCCATACTCCCGAATGTCCTTACTGCCATTGTTGGTGCCTGTCTGTAATCCGGTCCCCTAGTGGTAGCACACGCCACCTGCTGGCCACTGGCCCTGGGACCCCAGCATCTCACACACACTGTTCTGACCAGGCCATGTTTATACCGAGAGACATACTGAAGACCTTTCAGGTTTAGTTATGCAAGTCAATATGTGTGCTTATGTCTGTGGGTACAGAGGATGGAATGAGGCTTAATATCAAGCGCCCAATCCTCTATCCTTTCAATTCTATGGCTTTGCATATTAGGACAAAACTCACCCTCAGACTCAGACCAGCTGGAGCCCATCAGTACGTGACGTAGACAGTCAGAGGTGCTGTACAACGTTGCTCCAGAAGGAGGCAGTGTTTACCGATATTAACCCTTTACCTTCTGCCTCCCCTGCTGCCATGAAGCATGTACACACACACACACACACACACACACACACACACACACACACACACACACACACACACACACACAAACCAGCAGAGCACCAAGGCAGTAAATCCAGAGGACCTGTTTACACGCCCTTGTGTTGCACCACGGATGAGGATTTATGTCACTGCTGTGTGAAACTGATGTAGAAACACCCTCAGTCACCAGTGAGGAGAGGGGTACAGAACAGCCCCTCTTTGACACCGATTATTATTCTAAGATGAGAGTTTAAGGCTATGAGCAGGAGATGAGGGATACGGCACCAGTCAGGGATGGAGTGAGACCCTCTGCTTCTGACAGGGACCACAAGGCCATTTTACAACAGAACTCACATCAGGACTGCTGTTCTTTCTCCAGCCCTAATCCAGCACACCCTCATTCAACAGCGAGAGCAGGGCTGCCCGTCTCCGTTCCTGGAGATCTACGGTTAGGTTTCTTATCTGTTGAACGAGGTGTGCTGTGTTAGGGTTGGAGTGAAGACCTACAGGATGGTAGATCTCCAGGAACAGGGTTGGGCAGCCCTGCTCTAGCTGTTAAACGAGGTGTGCTGTGTTAGGGTTGGAGTGAAGACCTACAGGACGGTAGATCTCCAGGAACAGAGTCGGGCAGCCCTGCTCTAGCTGTTAAACGAGGTGTGCTGTGTTAGGGTTGGAGTGAAGACCTTCAGGACGGTAGTTCTCCAGGAACAGGGTTGGGCAGCCCTGCTCTAGCTGTTGAACGAGGTGTGCTGTGTTAGGGTTGGAGTGAAGACCTTCAGGACGGTAGTTCTCCAGGAACAGAGTCGGGCAGCCCTGCTCTAGCTGTTGAACGAGGTGTGCTGTGTTAGGGTTGGAGCGAAAACCTTCAGGACGGTAGCTCTCCCGGAGCAGGGTTGGGCAGTCGTGCTCAAACCGAAAGCCCACGGCTTCGGGCCTAAACCCGGCCCATCAGAAAGCACAGTCCCGTGTCCTGGGGCAGTGCCCGCCTCACTGATGAGCTTCCTCAGGAGGGCCCTCCGGCTGACCCCAGCACTCAGCGAGCTCGGCGGCCTGTCTTTGTTTAAAGTGACGAGCGGGTCCTGGAAGAGCGCCGGGGGCAGACGCCAGACGGCCTGGGGGTGTCGGGGAGAGGGCGTGACGTGGCCCTGCACCTTTAAGAGGCTCCGAGGCGAGGGCCCCGCGCCCCTTTTATTAAAAAGAGGAAGCCCAGCTCAACGACAGGAAGGATGCCCACTTTAAATAAGGAAACGGGCCTGCAGGACGCCCACACGCTGCTCTCTATTAACCACAAGAGCCCAGGCCGGAGGGCCGAGACGGGCCCTTAACCAGCGTCCGTCAGTGCCCCCGCTCAGAGAGAGGGGGAGGGGTGGGAGAGAGGGGGGGGGGAGGGAGGGAGAGAGGGAGAGAGAGACTGTTACTGCCTTACTGCGATAGTTGTGACTACGCTTTGGCAATATGTACTGCAGTTTGAAATACGTCATGCCAATAAAGAATTTGAATCAACTGAATTGAAACGGAGAGAAGGGGAGAGAGAGAGAGAGAAGGAGTAAGAAAGAGGGAGAACGAGAGGGCCAACTTTCACAGCTACCTGAACAGTCCGCTCACAGGCGAAACAATACTCCAGCATGTAACACACCCCATAATACATTTTCCCCTCGGTCTGTCTCCGCCGGCAGCCCCCCCCTCCCCCCCGGTGGAGCTGCTGGTTGTCACGGCGAGGCGGTAATTGCGCCTGAATGCCCACTGGGTGTTCTGCGCCGCTGAAACAGCTTAATTACGGGGTAGGCCTGGAATACCGGTGTCAGGCGAAAATTATGACGGATGACTGCGTCGGGGGTCGTCGTGAGGAGGCCGTATTGTTTTTCCTTGACGCACCCCTCCATTTTGAGATGGTTTTTCGCGACGTACCCTTCCATTGCGTGTCCCGTGGCCGGGAGCGAGGGAGCCCTTTAATGAAGCACTGCGGCACTGTTTAACATGTCCTCAGGACACGGTGGCTCCTCCACTTCCCCACAAGACCCGCAGTGGTTTTACTCCGTTCTGCTGCAATCAGGAACAACACAGAGCTCACAGCCCCAGTGCCAAGGCAGGGCTCAACTGTGAAACCAGACTTTTATTCTCAACATCGTGAACAGAAATACAAACCACGAAATCACAGTCCAACCTCAACCATTTAGGGAGAAAAAAACTGAAACCGAAATCATGAACAGTAACATTCACCCCAATGTCAGAGGACTAAAGCTCGTTTTTTAAATAAAGCAACACAAACAGGAGCTGATTAAGCCAGGGCCTCCTGCACAGTGTCTCTGGTGTGTGGATTGGCACAGGCACGCCAGGTCAGCTGACCAACAGCCAGGAGCCGGGACGGGGAGCGGGCCACCCCACCCACAGGGAGAGAGAGAGAGAGAGATGGAGAGCGGAGAGGGACAGAGAGATGGAGAGTGGAGAGAGAGAGAGGGAGAGAGGGAGAGCAGAGAGAGAGGGAGAGGGAAAGAGAGAGAGAAAGAGAGGGAGAGAGAAAGAGAGAGAGAATAGAGAGAGCGGAGAGGCGTGTGTTTATTACACATCTCACTCGCCCGGCGTCCCACACGGCTTCCTGCTCGGTCAAGTGTGAAAGCTTCACCCCGCCTCCCGCTCTGGGCTCTAATGAAAGATAACAGCGCTGACTAATCAAGCGGTGGGAGGCGGCGGGATTTACCGCGCACGGGCGGCGGAAAGTCAGGGGCCGTCAGAAAGCCAGCCGCGAACGTCAGGAATCTATGTGTGAGCGGTGCTCCCCTTTCGGCGTGGCGACAAAACAAGGTGCGCCTGGTTAAGTCGGGGATCATTAATCAAGCATGTTTTTATCTGTCTCTCACCATAGCAGGCTGCTTGGCTTTTCTTCACACGCTCTCTCCCCCCGCGTAATTGGTGTGTGTCTGTGTGTGTTTTGTGTGTGTGTGTGTGTTTTGTGTGTGTGTGTGTGTGCGTATGTGTGCGCGCGTGTGCGTGTTTTGTGTGTGTGTGTGTGTGTGTGTGTTTTGGGCATGTTTTGTGTGTGCGTATGTGTGTGCGTGCGCGTGTTTTGTGTGTGTGTGTGCGTGTTTTGTGTGTGTGTGTGCGTATGTGTGTGCGTGCGTGTGCGTGTTTTGTGTGTGTGTGTGCGCGTGTGTGTGTGTGCGTGCGTGTGCGTGTTTTGTGTGTGTGTGTGCGTGCGCGTGTGTTTTGTATGTGTGTGTGTGTGTGTGTGTGTGTGTGTGTGTGAGAGTGTGTGTGTGTGTGTGTGTGTGTGTGTGTGTGTGTGTGTGTGCGTGTTATGTGTGTGCGTGCGTGTTTTGTGTGTGTTTTGTGTGTGTGTGTGTGCGTGTTTTGTGCGTGCGTATGTGTGTGCGTGCGTGTTTTGTGTGTGTGTGTGTGTGTGCGTGTTTTGTGTGTGTGTGTGTGTGTGTGAGTGTGTGTGTGTGTGTGTGTGTGTGTGTGCGTGCGTGTGCGTGTTTTGTGTGTGTGCGTGTGCGTGTGCGTGTGTGCGTGTGTGCGTGTGCGCGTGTGTGCGTGTGATGTACGTAACTCTGGCCTCAGGAGCCAGTGTTTGGCGGTCTCCACAGACACAAACACACCGCCCTGTCGTTTGAGCTCGGCTCACTGCGCTTCTCTCTAATTGCTGGGATGGGCGTGCAAGGTTTCATAGTACCTGGAGGGGTTTCCCCTCTCTCTCTCTCTCTCTCTCTCCCTCTCTCCCTCTCTCTCCCGCTCCTACGCCCTGTCACTCAGCGTCCCGCTCAAATGCACAGATGAGTGGGACAGGTCCGGGAGGAGGTGATTAATGAGGGCCTGAAACTCCAAATTAAGTGGCCCTGTCTAAACAGGGTCTGGGCCCTCCTCCACCCACTGACAGACTCCACCTGCTGCACACTTCTCTCCACCAGCCTGCACCAGACTGGGCCGGCTGGATCACCATGGAAACGTCTGCCCAGCCACCGTGAGGACGGTGGAAGGAACAGGGGATAAGTGTGTCCTTGGCTGGTGTAAGATGGCATGAAGAGATAGGGCTGGAGAATATATCGATATGCTTCGTTAGGGTTGGAGATAAAACCCACAGGACAGTTGACCTCCTAGAACAGGGTTGGGCAGCCCTGCTCTAGCTGTTTAACGAGGTGTGCCGCGTTTGTGTTGGAGTAGAAAAAACCTACAGGACAGTAGACCTCCAGGAACAGGGTTGGGCGGTCCTGCTCTAGCTGTTTAACGAGGTTGCTGCGTTTGTGTTGGAGTAAAAAAACCTACAGGACAGTAGACCTCCAGGAACAGGGTTGGGCGGTCCTGCTCAAACTGAAAGGTCACTGCTGAGGGCCTGAAACTGGGTGAACTGAAAGAGCTGAACCAGTGCCCAATCACTGACGAGCTTCCTCAGCAGGACCGCCGCTCCTGGCAGGAACACTGTCGGACCGAGCCGTTTCCTGTTCGAGGGCGCACAGGAGTCGGAGCGCGGCAGCCACGGGGGAACGCAGAGGGGTCTTCCACGTAACCGAGGGGACCTCCTCGAACGCCCGAGACGAATAAGGGCAGCCTTGTTCGACCTGAAAACTTGGCTTGTCATGAGAGTGAGAGGTGCGGGGAAGCGGGTGCCAGAGAGCAGGGCGTAGGAATGAGAGGAACGCGCCGAAGCGGGCGGCGGGGGAAACGGGAGCAGCGCGACGCCCTCGCGCACGTGCGCCCGGTCCGGGGGGGTAACGCCGGGGGGGTGAGACATCGGAATGCGCCGTTTTCAACACCTCGGCGATGAAGGCGCAGAGCGCCGGGCCGCTTTACGGCGCTGCGATTAAAGGAGTGCATTATGGGCCACGCGGAAGGAGCCAATCCTCCAGCACCCCGCCCAACTGCCAACACCACCGCCCAATAAAAACCCAAAACCGCCCGTCCCCAAGGGAGCGGCACCCGGGGCTGTGAAGAGCCCATTCAGGGCCCGCCCATTCACACACACACTCGGGTCTGGCTCAGCCCAGCACGGGAGCTAATGCGCTGCGGGTATGGGTGTGTGTGTGTGTGTGTGTGTGTGTGTGTGTATGTGTGGGTCTGGGAGTGTGTGTGTAGGTGTGGGACTGGGTGTGTGTGTGTGTGTGTGTGTGTGTGTGTGTGTGTGTACGTGTGGGTCTGGGAGAGTGCATGTGTGTGTGTGTGTGTGTGTGTGTGTGTGTGTGTAGGTGTGTGTGTGAGTGTGTATGTGTGTGTGTGTGTGTGTGTGTGTGTGTGTGTGTGTGTTTGTGAGTGTGTGTGTGGGTGTGTGTGTGTAGGTGTGGGTCTGAGTGTGTATGTGAGTGTTGTGGGGGGCAGGGGTGGTTAGGTTACTGCAGTGGTTCACACACATCCCTTCCCAGCAGATAAAGTGTGATTAGCAGCAGTGGCCCGCTCACCCCCAGGAGTACAGCGCCTGGCCTGCCTGGAGCAGCAGGGGTGGAGGCCAGGGGCAGGGGAGAGGAGGTTCTGGAGGCCAGGGGAGAGGAGGTTCTGGAGGCCAGGGGAGAGGAGGTTCTGGAGGCCAGGGGAGAGGAGGTTCTGGAGGCCTGGGGCAGGGGAGAGGAGGTTCTGGAGGCCAGGGGAGAGGAGGTTCTGGAGGCCAGGGGAGAGGAGGTTCTGGAGGCCAGGGGAGAGGAGGTTCTGGAGGCCTGGGGCAGGGGAGAGGAGGTTCTGGAGGGCAGGGGAGAGGAGGTTCTGGAGGCCAGGGGAGAGGAGGTTCTGGAGGCCAGGGGAGAGGAGGGTCTGGAGGCCTGGGGCAGGGGAGAGGAGGTTCTGGAGGCCAGGGCCAGGGGAGAGGAGGTTCTGGAGGCCAGGGGCAGGGGAGAGGAGGTGCTAGAGGTGAATTTGGAGGCCCACACCCCGCTCCATTGAACCAAGGGAGGACAGAGCCCCCTCAGTGAGGAGTTAAGGGCAGGAGCAGTGTCATCATCGACTCCAAAATATCAAGTGTACGTTGTGTGTCACATTAATGTCACTTTCTGCATCAGTCGAGACAAAAATGCACCAGTGTGCCGAATTACGGTGGCTTACATAAGCCGTTTATGCAGCACTAATGAAGGCGATATGGAGTGCTGAAGAAGGAGTTCTACAGTTTTATGAAGTACCATCCACAGAAAGTGTTACATTAACGGCATTTGGCAGACGCTCTTATCCAGAGCGACGTACAGTTGATTTAGACTAAGCAGGAGACAATCCTCCCCTGGAGCAATGCAGGGTTCAGGACCTTGCTCATGGGCCCAACGGCTGTGCGGATCTCATTGTGGCTACACCGGGAATCGAACCACCGACCTTGCGGGTCCCAGTCAGGCACCTTAACCACTACGCTACGCTACAGGCCGCCCCACCATAAGTGTCACTCCAGTGGATGCGTGAACGTTCCCACCCATCATAAGTATTAAACATCATAAAGGCACTTTGAGGGTGAGACGAGGCGCAGGTCTGGGACCCTGACGAGGTCTGACCCGCTGACGTGCTCCCCATCCTTCCCCCTCCGCCCTCCAGCAGCCTCCGCCCTCCAGCAGCCTCCGCCCTCCTGCAGCCTCCGCCCTCCTGCAGCCTCCGCCCTCCTGCAGCCTCCGCCCTCCTGCAGCCTCCGCCCTCCAGCAGCCTCCGCCCTCCTGCAGCCTCCGCCCTCCTGCAGCCTCCGCCCTCCCAGCAGCCTCCGCCCTCCTGCAGCCTCCGCCCTCCTGCAGCCTCCGCCCTCCCAGCAGCCTCCGCCCTCCTGCAGCCTCCGCCCTCCTGCAGCCTCCGCCCTCCTGCAGCCTCCGCCCTCCCAGCAGCCTCCGCCCTCCAGCAGCCTCCGCCCTCCCAGCAGCCTCCGCCCTCCTGCAGCCTCCGCCCTCCCGCGTGACCCGCCACTCACAGAACAATGGCTCGCCCAGAAAGACGAGAGAATAAAAATAATTGATGAGAAACGCAGCGCCAGATAAGAGTCAGGTACCCCCCCCTCCCCATCGAGTCCCAAAACAGAGCCGGAGTAAGCTGAGCAGGGCCCCTGTGGGGCCCATAGTCCGGGAGCTCTGCCGTGTTTACGTTAGCTAACGAGCTAATCACCCCGCTGTTAATCCGCAGAGGCCGGGTGATTACACGGGAACGCTAGAACTGCGAGGTGCGCACGACTACGGGACTGTTTCCTGATAGATAGCGCGGACAGGAGCGGCGTGTCTGTTCCCACACCGAGAACGCGAACAACAAATCCTGTTCCTGAGTCTCTCCCTCTCTTCTGAGCCCCCCCGAACCCCCTCCTCTCCTCTCCTCTCCCCTCCTCTCCTCTCCTCTCCCCTCCCTCCTCTCCCTCTCCTCTCCTCTCCTCTCCTCTCCACTCTCGTTTTCTTTCCCAGCCTGGGTCAGGAATCTGCTTCCGTGGTTCTCAAGGAACACACAAAACATCAGAACCTGAATCTTCTGTTCCTCTGCCAGGAAAAGCCCCCAAAATTCAAGAACATTAGCCAAGAGATCAGAGAGGCAGGCAGTAGAGTCTCTCCCTCTCTCTCGCTCCGCATTTGAATGCTGGCTGGCTTTCTTTGTGAACTGGGATTTAGGATGTACGTGTTGACCAGCACTTCAACTCCCTCTCTGTATTTTACAGGCCCTCAGGAGAGGTGTGCCCCCTGCCCCCAGCCCCCCGTGAGGTCCCATGACCCACCCAAACCGTGCCAGGCTTACCCTCCCATGACCCACCCAAACTGTGCCAGGCTTACCCTCCCATGAACCACCCAAACCCTGCCAGGTACCACAACAGACTAGCCCAAATAAACTGACGGGGGAGACCAACTGCAACAAACGATATACCAACTCCAGCAACACCTGTCTGTATCGATCAGGATATAATCAAATCAGGAAACCAGCCTTCCACATTTTCATCTTCATTCATCACATCCCTCATCATCATCATCAACTTCATCACCACAAATCTGATCATCATCGTTATCATCAACATATCTATATTATGACCATTAATATATATTCTAGACAAAGTGCCTCTAATGTTTGGGGGAAGGCTCAGTGCTGTATTAGTGTAAACATTAGAGTGTGACAGAAAACAATCCTGTCCAATGTGAAACTGAAACCGAACTGAAAACCCAACGGTAACGTTACAGGACAACACAGCAATATCATTTAAGCACTGTGAAAGAAAAAAAAACTGTGAAAGAAAGTGCTTCAGACAAGAGAGAGAGAGAGAGAGAGAGAGAGAGAGCCATGGAGAGCGAGTGAGGCAGCTGTGGGTGATGAAGTGGCTGGTTTGTTCGTACGTGGCCCGTTTATCCACATGTGGCTGGTTTGTTCGTACGTGACAGGAGGAATGCAGGGAGCTGTGGAGCCCGGCGGTGGTACTCGGCTGAACACGGTTCCCCCGGTCAGGAGAGCCATTTCCCTCTCCATGCATCACCGGCCTCTTTCACAATCTGACCCCCCATTACCTTAATCACCAAATAATACGCCTATTAATCTTTGGGGGATGCCAGCTAATATTTTACCTTATTTGGACTGAAATAAAAGTTCCCGTTTAATTAAGAGCCATTTTCGATTCCTTTCACAAATGGGAGTTTAATTATTTTAATTCATCACCATTACTGGACGTAAAAACTGGGAAGCAGACAGACTGTACTAAAAAAATGACAAGCCTTTTCCCTTCTGGTGTTTTCTTCCCCCGCAATAGGACCTCAGCCCTGAACCCCAAACGAGTTCAACCGGAGAAGACCGGGGCTGAGGCAGAGGTCAGAGACAAGGACAACTCCATCTTTCTTTCTCTTTAACTCTCCTCCTGTTCCTCCGAGGGAAGGTCTGAGTGTGGTGGGAGTCTGGGGACGGGGACGGGGGGGGGGGGGGGTGACGGACGCCCCTCCTGGGGGTCACAGCAGCGCTGCCGTTAAAATCAATCACAGCTGAGATTCCAGCCACGCTAGGTGGTCTAACCGGTGCCCCCGCTCGGTGATGTAACAGTCTGACAGGACTAAGCGTTCCGTAGCCGGCCCATAAACCGTGAACAGACAGAACCACTGTAAATTACACACTCCAATCGAGGGGCTCCCGGCCAGGATGGCGGGGGGGGGGGGGGTTTGCGAGGACCCTAACTCAGCCGGGGGGGGGGGGGGGGTGAGCCATGTCCATATTTCAAAGCCATCGTTTTTAAAAATTCAGCTTTTATTCACTCCGTGTTGCTATGTCACCCAGCCTGACTCACATTTGGTGTACAGATGAGCCCGTTAGTAGCTGCAGGAGAGGCGTGGGTGTGCAGGGTGAGCTGCACACGGGGAGGGCCTGTGAGAAGAACCTCACGCGCAGGGGAACCGCATGCTGAACGACGACGGTCTTCACGCGCTGCCGTAACTACAAACACAGAGGAGGCCGAGGGGGTTGAAGCAGGCTTCCCCGCCGCTGTGCGTAGCGTTACAGGGTGACGGTGGAAAGCAGCTGTGGAACAGTACTGTCAGAACCACCCCCCCCTCCGTCCCAGATAACGTCCGTCTGCAGACCAGCGCTCGAGTCACAGCCTCACACAGCTCAGAGGTGCCGCACCGCACTGACTCACTCAGGGACATCAATCTTTCCAAAGCACTTCCTCTCTCTCTCTCTCTCTCTCTCTCTCTCTGTCTCTCTCTCTCTCTCCCTCCTTTCCCGGTTTTTTTTTTTTTTTTAATGAAAAGGAAAATTTGAACACGGTAGCCCTTCTGAGAAGAGGGAGAGGGTGGGTGGTATGCGTTTGGGGGGGGGGGGGGGGGGCAGAACAGACCAGGAGCATCACACTGAATTGCGGTTTTGCAGCCGTTTGGCTGAGCAGACACACAACAGCAGTGTAGAGAAGGAGACCTGGCCCAGCAGACAGGGCCTGAAAGCAGGCCTCAGTGCTCGTATGTAAATGCGGAGGTTTCTGCGCTGTTTGTGTTCTTACGCTGTGTGTGTACACGGGGCGGGTGACGCCACGCCCTGGCTTTGAAGGGGGATACGACCAGGAAGGGGTGAGGAAGGAACTGTTTCTTTGGGGTTTTATATATCAATGGAATGACTTCCCTTTCAAAAAATGTTCCCCCCCCTGTCCTGTCCTGTGTGGAACTGCCAACAGTGGCCCTTTCCTACATGTCCAAGGGGAGAAAACGCAAAAAGACATGAAAGTGAAAAGCTGCTCTGTGTACAATGCACAAAGGAGAGAGAGTTACCACTGCAAAGCCAGTGCGTATTTATGCAACGGGTTCCTTTAGATGTACAAATACGTGTCCGTCACAATTACTGTGGTCTTGATTCAGGAAGACAGCGCAGTCCAGGCGGAGACACAGAGCGTTTCTTCATTCCGCGATTTCATGTTCGCGACTGGACCGAGAGATCTTGGGAGCGTGTGAGTTTCCATGACGATTAAAAATACACGCGAGTCTTTTCCGGACGAAACTGAGCGCAGCTGCATTCTGGGAAAGGGCGGGGGGGGGTGAGTCGGAGGTCTGCCACTGCGCGGGCTATCCCACGATCCTCAGCAACCTGTCCGCCTCATCTTTCCCCTCGCTTCCCGCCGCAGAGCACCCCCCACCGCCACCCCCACCCCAGCTGTTTGGGAGAAATATTGGGGTAGAGAGCACCCCGGGGGCCACCCCCCTGCAGGGAGGGTAAACAGCAGGCAGTGATTGACAATGCTGCGTCTCCCCCCGTCACTGAGAAAACACTCCACCATTAACACTGGAGCTTCATTTACACTGCCTGGGTGGCATCAGAACACACCCAGCAACGGCGTGCGTTTCTGTCTGTGTGTCCGTGCGTCTGTGTGTCTGTGCGTCTGTGTGTCTGTGTGTCTGTGCGTCTGTGTGTCTGTGCCAGTTAAGTGTCAGTTAACATGCTTAAATTTGAAGCGGTGTGGTTGCATTTAACCACGTACTGGTATATATCGATGTAATATATTATCGTTTGAGTTAGCTTGGAGCCAACACAATCAGCTTCAGTGTGTTGATTTCATCATCTCAGTAAAGACCCACTTGCATGCTTTTACAAAAGAATGTATGAATTGTGTAAAATCTAGCTGTAGTGTACAGTAACATACCGAAAGAAGTTTACAGATACCAGATGGTATCTCAGTTTAACCCCCACAATCTCTCTGAGTGGAGCTACTGAAAGCCCTACTTACGGAATTATTCTAGATCATTCTAATGCGAGCGTCACCGCAAACAGCCAGGCGGTGTCCCGTTACCAGCTGATGTTCGGGGGGGGGGGGGTGCACTGTTCAGCAGTTCAAAGACAGGGACATGAAAGCCTTTCCTTTCAGCCTATAAAATTACTCCATATCTGCATATCCACTGAGGTCCACACCGGCTAACGACAGACACTCTTCTCCAGGGGGAGACTGAACAGAACAGGGCCCATAAGGCTGCATGGGGAAGCTGAACCGAGCCAGGACCCTCAGCACCAGGGAGGTCCAGCTGGCCTGGGCTAAATGGTTGGCATTTATATAGCGCCTTTATCCAAAGCGCTGTACAATCGATGCTTCTCATTCACCCATTCATACACTCACTCACTCACCGACGGCGATTGGCTGCCATGCCAGGCCCCGAACAGCTCGTCAGGAGCATTTAGGGGTTAGGTGTCTTGCTCAGGGACACTTCGACACAGCCCGGGCGGGGGATCGAACCGGCAACCCTCCGACTGCCAGACGACTGCTCTTACGGGCAGAGCTAATGTCGCCCATATAAAGGCTGATTACTGAGGAAAGCCCGGTGGCTGGGAGCTGGTGGAGGACACGCTGAGGGGGAAGCGGAGTCACGCGCAGGGTTGCCAGGTGTGCCGTTCTCAACCTGAACGTCCGTTTTTCACATTACATGTGCAGGCCACCGTCTGTGGTGACGACTGGACAACGTCACGTCTGAGTAACAGATGGAAGAAAGGTTCTGGGCTGGGAACGCACTCATTACACAGCTCGAGGTTCATCATCCATACTCAGAGGGTACACTGCACCCCTAGTGGGCATGTGTGTGTGTGTGTGTGTGTGTGTGTGTGTGTTTATGCTGTGGCTCAGACTATGAGCTGGTATACAGAGAGTTTGCATGTATGCCCACAGTATACACACACGGTATCCAGTGATGGGCAGTAGGTTCTTAAATGACGATGCAATCTAGGATATATGCAGCTGAGCTCATGCAGCTGAAATAAATAGTCAGTACTCCACAACAGCTTCGGGAAAAATGGAGTTGACCTGGTGTTAAAATATAATCAAATTCAAATTTCCACCTGATTAAAAAAAAAGAGAAAAAAGATGTTTTGAGATTCTCTGAGCTCATGTCTGACTGAAAAGGCATGATTGTAAGACCTTGGCTCAGATGTTGTAATACTTAGTGTCCTGCTTTACCAGCAGGCTGACACTGTTTAACTGCATGTGACAGCGTACGCCACGGATTAGGACCGACGACTTTATAACGGCCGGCGCCCGTCGCCCGTTACGAGGAGCGTTAGCAGGCCCCAGCGCCGGGCGTGCCCTGCCCTGCACCGCTATTTTTAGGGGGTAGGAGTTTACGGGACACGGGTTTAAAGGGACACGATTCCAGACAATCCTCTGAGGAGAATCGAGACTCGTCCCCCTTGGCCTAGTCGTGCAGTGCAGGACCAGACCCCTGCCCCGCCGGGCATCGCCATGGTAACTTGGCGGGAGAGGCCGTCGCCATGGTAACTTGCCGGGAGAGGCCGTCGCCATGGTAACTTGGCGGGAGAGGCCTTCGCCATGCGGTCATGTCTGGGCTGGACGTGACGGCTCTGCTGTTAGTGGGGAGACAGGGAGGGAGGTGGACCCGTTTGTTGTTTTGGTTCATCTTTCATGGCGGAAACACAGCGGTTAAGGACCGCCTCCTATTGGGTGTCTGCGGGACAGCCCAGGGGGGTGTGAAAGGCCCGGCCTGGAGCCCTGCCCAACATGACCGGTTACAGCCAGGACATAACCCCCCCCCTGACCTGCCGAATTAGTATTCTTTCAGTTATTTTATATAGTATGATATTTCGTATGAAGGTTATGACTTGTACGGCCTTCCCCTTTCATAAAGACTCCTACAGTCACCAGACGGAGGAAAAGAAAATACATTTGGGAAAAAAAAAGAAGAAAAGGAAATAGTTGAGAAATAATTTAGGTTCCACAGAACGTTTAACTTTGTCCTGCGAGACTGCGGCTCGGTCCATAATCCAGCAGATTAAACCCTCATCATTGAGGGACATAAAAACAGCGTTGGGTTCTTGGGTTACCTGGACCCCCCACACTGACACAGGGCCGTGCCAGGGCCAGGGCCAGGGCCAGGGCCAGGGCCAGGGCCAGGGCCAGGGCCAGGGCGGGGCAGGCAGGCTGTGGGACCCGTCTCAGCGGTTTGGGCCGAGGTGTGGAGCCTGCCGCCCCACCCAGCAGACGGGCCTGCGGTGGACGGGTGGAGGGAGTGGGCAGTGGAGGGTAGAGGGGTAGAGGGGTGCAGGGTAGAGGGGTAGAGGGGTGCAGGGTAGAGGGGTAGAGGGGTGCAGGGTAGAGGGGTAGAGGGCAAGTTTGGTCTTGGCTGGAGGAGGGAAGAGAAGCAAGGTGCCTACTGGACGCTGCACACAGCCCTGCTCTGTACACTGCACTACAGCTAACTTTACCGTCAAAGTGTGTGTGTGTGTGTGTGTGTGTGTGTGTGTGCGCGCGCATGTGTGAGTGCATGTGTGTGTACATATTCGTCTGTGAAGGCGTGTGTGTGTGTGTGCGTGCGTGCGTGCGTGCGTGCGTGCGTGCGTGCGTGCGTGCGTGTGTGTGTGCGCGCGCATGTGTGAGTGCATGTGTGTGTACATATTCGTCTGTGAAGGCGTGTGTGTGTGCGTGTGTGTGCGTGTGTGTGTGTGTATGGGTGTGTGTGTACATAATTGTCTGTGAAGGCGTGCGTGTGTGTGTGTGTGTGTGTGTGTGTGTGTGTGTGTGTGTGCGCGCGCATGTGTGTGAGTGCATGTGTGTGTACATATTCGTCTGTGAAGGCGTGTGTGTGTGTGTGTGTGTGTGTGTGTGTAAAGGAAATGTGAAATCGGTAAGAGAAAGGCTCATCAGCAGTGTGGGTTGTGTCTCCAGGCCGTTTGATTATTAACCTGCTGATGAGTAAGGGCCCAGTGCAGCAGAAACACATGTAGATCTCCAAGGTCATGAACTCCACAGGAACAGGAGTCCCCAGGAGCCCGGGGCCCACAGACCGAAGGCCCAGCTGTGTGCCCTGGGGGGTGTGTGTGTGTGTGCTGGGGGGGGTCTAATGCGGCCCAGACACAGCCCGGGGGGAAGTGGGGTTCAGCCTAAACCTCTGACCCGGGCCCTGGGGGGTCTCCCGGCTTCTGTCCAGGCTGAGATCACGAGCAGGATGGTGCTCCCAACGTTACTGCATCTGCGCCGCTAACCACGTTCTGCATCACACTCACGCAAACGCCCCTGAGAGAATTCAATACAACAGAACCACGGCGTCTCCAACAACATCAACCCAAACCAAAATGAGGGGTTCGAAGGCAATAACAAGAATTACAACTTTGCAACAATGAATAAATCTGCCTTGATTTATTTTCGCCTTCAAAAATAATATAAACCCCATGAAATAAACAAATAGATAAATATAGCCAAACCATTCACCCTGCAACTATCAAATTAGGCAGTTGTGCGTATTTCGGGTTTGTCTGAGGTTCTGTGTTTTCACTCCACGGCAGAGGCAGACTTGGGCGAAAAACACATACGATTCCCCAGGCCAGTGATTTGGGAGCTCTGCTGTTAGTTAACATTGTGCTGACAACAGCTAAGCAGACCCACATGTGAGAGGGGAGTGTGTGGGGCGCGGTGAGCAGGCTCTGCACACTGGAGATGCCTGGGCTGATCACAGCAGGAACTGCAACTACAGCGATAACCGGAACGAAGTGAGCATCCGCACCGATGGACAATAGCGCTCTCTTAAACGTCTCTCTGCCACGGCGTCCGCCGTTTCCACGGTAAACGTGTAAATTCGGATGGATTTTGATCGGCTGACTGATCGTTCTGTTCAGGCAGCTGGCAAGAAATGGCTCTGAAAGAGATCCCAAACATATCGTCCATCACTGTCATCGTCGTTGTAGTTGCGGTGCGGACTGAGAACGGTTTTTAAAAGGACGTATTCACGGGTTATATTTCTAGTTACAGTTGCGTTGTGGACGGGCCTTTGTCACTCTCCATCCGCGTCACGCCCTGCGAGGGGAAGAATGCGAGACTACCGTGCGCGAGGTCTGCGGTTAACAGAGACCGGCTCGCGGGTTCCCCCTCCGCCCTCCTCCCAGCCCAAACCTCCACACACGGGGAAGACGTGAGTGAGCACAGCTGATTTATTTCTCCCGTGAAATTTATACGACGCGGCCCCGTGTAGGATGAAGAAACGGAGTTGCGCGCGTGTCCACGCAATCACTACTGACAGCTGCAAACCCAAAGCCACACAGCGCACACCTTTCAGCTCAAACAGACGACTCTCATTGGACAACACGGCACCCTGAACAACGGGAAGATTCTCACACGCGATACGGTCAGAGGCGCTTATAATGACGTCTCCCAGGCAACCTCTCTCAGGAAAATGTCAACCATGGTTCACCATTTCAGAAAACAGGCACATGGCTATTTAATACATTATTACAGTCAGAGAAGGAAATTCAAATCACGACAGTGATAATTATAGCTATGCTTCGCATACATTCCATGCAATCCATAGTGAAATTCCAGTTGGTGGAAGTGACACCTGACATACATAAAATAAAATAGTTCATGTTGACTCATGCTGGATATCCATAACCTAAATCCATATGATTTCTATATCCTACAATAGCATACACCACTGCATTCAGAAATATAATCAAAACGCATGTATAATATCTTAAGTGAAAGCCCTGTAAGTGTTGGAGGCGTGCCATGTGTTAAAACCACGCCACGTGAGACATGAAAAACTAAACCAAGGAGACCATCTCTGAACCATCT
>NC_083763.1:71121227-71133727 GCF_963514075.1 Conger conger
TGAACCATCATTACTCGTCAACAACTCTTTATCCTAAAGCCACAGTCAGCAGATGAGATGACTAAATCCGTGCACGTCACTTTAAATGATCTATAGCCAACGCGTTCCTTCCTATTAATCAACACGCCTC
Source organism: Conger conger (assembly GCF_963514075.1). NCBI lineage: Eukaryota > Metazoa > Chordata > Actinopteri > Anguilliformes > Congridae > Conger > Conger conger. The sequence continues at coordinate 71,121,358 of NC_083763.1, forward strand.
GCCAAAAGGCCACAATCGACGCCTTCTCTTTCCTTGGCAAACGAAGTAGGTTATTTATCGAACATGACCTGCGAATAATTCCACCTGCACCCAGTTACAGGCAGTACTTAGTCACCGCAGCATATTTACCCGTGAAACAGGAAAAGGCACATGTATCGGTTCAAGACTCAAGAAACCACACCTGCGATTCATGAACACAGAGCGAAGTGTGTTTCTCATTTACCGCTCGAGCCGGTGCAGGTTTATACGTATCCCGAAGGCACGACAGTTTAATTTTATTATAATGGGCAGCGTTTAGGAAAATGTAAACCTCAGGTTTTTACTGCAGCAGAAAGCGTTCGCCAGCGCGTAAAAGCAAAAGGGCTTCCACATTTACACCGCTCTCGCTTCAAAATGCTGCGTCGGATGGATAAATAAGCAGATGCTCGCCTGCGGTCTTGCAGATTATTTAAAAGATTAAAAACCCAAAAGAAAACGCTGATTTTCCGTCACTGTCGAGTTAAGAAAAGCGGAGGCAGTGACTGTTTACGAACGATCACTTATTTATTCGTTCAAATTAATGTCATTTTGCCTTAAAAAATGTCATGTTAAAACATACAGCACTGTGTGCAACTATGCATTCCCCTCCAGTTGACAGCTCGTAGTAATTTTGTGTTACTTGGAATGAGGGCTGGAAAGAAAACAAGCCGTGTTTTATTTGGACCGGAGTCATACCTACAATAGCGCGACACTGCTCTGACTGCAGAAAATGACAAATTATCTCTCGACAAATCATGTACTGCAAAGTACAAGAGCTGACTTTCAAGGTCGCTTATTCCACCTCGGCCGTGACCTTGTGCGTTCCCACTTCCCATTTGACATGAGAAGGTCCGAACGTCATTCGCGGTACTTAACCATTTACTAAAAAACATAGATGGTCAACAGATAAATAAGTGATCCCGGTCACGCAAATTATTTTTCGTTACCCCAGTAGTCAACACGCAATGCGCTAAAATAACAATCGTATTTCCGCGGAAAGAGCCAGAGGGGCATAACATTATGATGTGGAACTTGCACAGAGATGGCGGCTACGGCGACCGGCTGTGTCCACTGTTAATTTAATCCTGTAAAACTGACAGTTGCGGTACTGGTCGTCGGGTCGTTTGCTGGCAGGAGGAAAACAGCGGTTTGCGTGGTAATTGGATGCGCACTTGGCCGCCTACGTCTCGATCAGGCTAAACATCGTTCTGGAGAATCTGGAGAAGCGGACTGAAAGAAAATCTGTCATTTGATATAATTACAAGCTTTTTTTCTTTTTTTTTTTTTTACAGTTGCTATTGATACAATAGGTTGCGGCAAGACAGAGAAAATCGTTATCTTGAAATGATCATAATTCTTATTTTCCTGATGAAGATGAATGTTATTATTTATTGCTATTAATATATTCATATTAATTATAGCATTCATATTATTATTACTATAATAATAATTACTATTATCACTTCAATCAGTAAAGGAAGGAAGGGTGTACACAATTATAATTATATATTTGTAAAACCTACTCAACAAGCCTGTTCAAACAGATTTGCGTGAGGGCGAAGATATATATAATTCTCTCCTTGAGAACAGTTTGGTGTGCACCAACGCAGCTGTGTGTGAGTGAAAGAGAGAGACACACACACACACACACACACACACACACACACACACACACACACACACACACACACACACACACACACACACACACACACACACACACACACACACACACACACACACACACACACACACACAAACAGTTGGACAGCTCATCGATGCCGGCTCTTCAACCCTAGCAGGAGCACACTGCTCCCCTTGTTGCGAGAGAAAGGGCTCTGTGCCGGTATGTGCGGACGTGTGTAACTCGCACTCCCACTATGGGGAATCTGGTCCGATTGGCTCGCGCTCGAGAACAAACCGTCCATCAAACACTGACTTTCGGAGCTCGCCAAACCATCAACAATCACTTAGCCTCGCAAACAGGTTCTGACACACAGAATTAGCCTGAAGCGCAGTGGAATAAGTCCAACGTCACACGGCTGATCCGTCTTTAAACTGACATTAGGCCATATAAAATACACTATATTAACAAACCAATTTTTTTTGGTAGTATTGTCAATGTGAATTGCATAGATAAGATCAGCAATATGTGATGCAGTTCTAATAACAGTAATTGTAAATCATGTTTTTATATTTCTGAAGATGTAGCAAAAATTCTTCAGGTACTAATTGGAAAAACGGGTCATATCTACATCATCTCACCACTCATAACTGTTATATCTATCAATCAATCAATCAATCAACCATATGACTGTTATACATGCATCGCACCAAATGCAAATATCCTGCACAAACACAGCGGAAATGAGGCATGTTATTGACTGTTCTATTTTCTGTTTGTTTTTGGTTGGCTTTAGTTTGTTTCTTTCTCTCACACTGTCAAGTAAACAATGAGAAATGTACAATAGATTTGAGGATCGGAGCAGTAAATTGTAAAAATACCGCGAATTATCATATGAATATCATTCCAAAAAAAAAGAAGCCATTTAATTCAAAAATTAATGAAGCTGACAGTTTTTCAAATAAGTGAAAACAGGTCATGTTTAACGTGATGAGCAACAGAACGCACGCCAGCCACTCTCACTCAAAAGAACAGCAGGCCTGGTTTGCGAATAAACGGAGGATAAGATCTGTTAGTACAGTGACACTTCTGTCCGCGAGTTCACTGCGCTTTGATGCGCTGCAGAAAGAATAGCCGTCTTTTCCTCCCAGAGAGACAGACTAAACAAACAAGTTAAAAAGGGGAAAAAATCCTCAAAATATCACAGGACAGAGGACACTGTATACAATATAAAAATTACAACATGAATGAGTTTGCAGGAAGGGGTGTCTCACTCGCGGAGTGTAAACACTAACTGTCCTAATTCAATGGGTAAAAACACAAAATGCTTTTCTGCAAATGTAGCGATGTTAAATTCCCTCCACTTCCGTAAGAAACCAGTATGATCGAAACATGCGATCTATGTTCAATGTGTTTATGTATTGTAGGGATACATATTTACAACACAGCAAACTCATTTTAAAAATCCAATCAAAACTTTCTTAGTTTCCTTTGCAAAAATAATGCACTCTCCAGAGTAACAATTAAAAATAGGCTGTACACACACACACACACACACACACACACACACAAGCACAAGCACACAACATGTACATGGGCCGAATTCAGTCAACAGTAAATTAGAACAATTAAAAAGCCAAATTGAGAATTGTAGGATGAATGCAAATACGTTTTGAGAATGAAGGATTATTAGAAGTGTGCAGTTACAGGACAGAACTGAAAGCCGGAGTTAAAATAACATCTGAGGGAAATCAGCCTCAAGAAAAGGACACAGGCGCTGCAACGAGGAAAAAGACCAATGTCAGAAAGTCAAGAACTGTATAATAATAATAATAATAATAATAATAATAATAATAATAATAATAATAATAATAATAATTAATAATAATAATAATAATAATAATAATGATACATTTCTTCTTTTGTTTGGCATAGAGAAGTAAGAGCTGAATCAAGGCCAGGTTTAGCTTCAATTACAAAACCAACAAAAGCGTTCCAGTAGCGTGATGTGATGCCACTCCCTGATGACAAAATACTTACAATAAAGACATCCATAGACTAATTTAATACAAAAAAGAAATAAAAAATAACTCATGGGGGGCGTTTAAAAAAGCATGTTTTTAACGCAATGGAGAATCTGGAGTACGAACGTATGTGTCGATCATACAGACCTAAACAAATGTGACTGAAACAAATGCGACTGAAACGCAAGTGAAAGTGAGTTTATATACGCCCACATGAATTGATGCAAGGCAATCGCTCAGCTATCAAGGACCCTCAGCTGTTGGGGGTTGGGGTTGGGGTTGGGGTTGGGGTTGGGGTTGGGGTTGGGGTTGGGGTTACAGTCTCGCGCGGACACTGCCGTTAATTCCCCTCCCTGCAGTAATGACCGTATTATTAACGCTGCCAAGATACAGCCTGGACACGAGAGCCAGACATTAAGAAGACGACAACCACTTTAAAAAAAATTCAAAAAATATAAAATAAAACACATTCAAAAAATTATAAATGAGTAAATTCATGAAATTAAATTCAACAGTGTGGTTCCACTCACGTCCACTGATTTGTGGATGACTAGAATAAGTAAAGATTGATGAACAGAAGCCTGAATAAGCGGTGTAAATAAAGGCAGGACAGCCCCGCTGTTGGCTCTAAAGCGGCGCAGGACCTGCTTCACAGACCGTCCGTTAACCCTTCCTGAGCCCCTCACAGCTCGCGGCCCCGGCGGCTCCAGCCGTACCCCACAGCGCACGAAGAGCACAGAGGAGGGCCGCATTCTCTGAAACGCCTGGGGCTCTGCGCTCCGCAGGTGTGATGGACACGGCCAGATCGGACTGAGAAATCAACACCCGATTACAGTCACCAGCCTCACCCGACACGACGCCTGCCAGCCAAATGTCAGAGAGGAATAGCATCACGTACATACGTGTGAGCGTGTGCGCGCAACATTTATTACACAAATGAACAATTTGTAAATTCCCGAATCCAACTCCAAATTGTTGAAATGGCCACTGATCTTAACTTTGGAACTGAGAATTTGAATGTTTCACATCAACACGTATTAACGCTGTGTGTGACAGCGGCACGGGCGCGGTGAGCGGGAAGACACATTCCTCGCTAATCAATAGCAGCACGAGCAGGACACGTTCAGCCAGCACTCAGGCTTTTACGTGGCAGAAACGCACTCCGCTGAACTGCCACTCACAATGAACAACATGCTGACTCTTCAAAATACACTTACTTTTAACAAACTCTCGCTGCTTCAGAGAGATCGCAGCAGGAAACTGCAGACCCTATTCCAGACTGAAGAACTATCTAAACATTTCATCCACAACACCCTACAAAAATAAGTGCTTGAAAGGTTGGTATACTTGCAGCAGATTGCCCCAAGCAACACAAACACTTGGTCAACAGAAGGCGTGTAAATGTATTTATTCTTTTTATTTTTTTATTTTTTTAAGCACACAATCGGAAAACAGACTCAAAACAAACGATTTGGGCAAACAGCCCCGCTGTAATTGGCAAAGTGGCATACAGTGGATTATTAAAGGCTCCCCAGTGCTGACTGAGGCATGGTGGGGGTGAAGGGGGGGGGGGGGGGGCACAATCACGCGTACAAACTCCAGCTACGGACGGCACACATCCTCGTTCCACTCCTTCAGTCTAAGAGCTCTTAAAACCAGACACAATTCCCACCCAGCCACATACAGCAGGATATTCCATATTCCAGGCAGTATCTGTGTCACTAATTATCGTGAAATCATGTTCCCGGGGCAGCCTGACAGGGTTTAGGAACAGCGACATCTGGAGCATGACCTCCAGTACCTATATACGGTTTGAGATGGGCTGACTACAAGTGTCCCGTTCCTTCTGAACACCGGCGTAGCAGGCTTGCCCACCGCATGACTGTGATAGACTAGTATAGTAAAGCCCTTATTCTGTGTGTACAGATGAACCAGACTATTTATTCCTGTTCATTAAAGTTAACCGTTTCGACAACACTGGAGGCTCTGCATTTATGGTTAAGTGTAGGAAAAGATTCCACAGGCCAAACGGTATTAATCTGCCGGCTGACCAAACACAATGTGTGTTTTCCCTTATAGATATGGCACTGGAGTCATACATGGGCCTGACATTGGCAATGATATTCTGAGTATCCTTGTACAAACGTCTTCCACCTACATGATTCCCCTGAAGACTGCAATCAGGGGAGAAACCGTGGAGCTCAGTGTCCAGGGAGACCCACACAGAGCTGGGCATGTGGGCCAGGCCTTCGACCCGGTCACCACCGTCTCCACACCTCCAGCCAGCGCACACACACAACTGCCATGGAAACTGATTAAAACACAAAAACAACACGACCCCTGTTCCGGAAACGTCCGTTCCTCTCGGCCGCACCCCATCAGTGAGAGTCTGGGAAAACGGAACTTACGACACCGCACCATTCCTACATCATTCCAGATTATTCCGTGGGCAACACCGCGTCACCATGACATTACATTACATTAATGGCATTTGGCAGACGCTCTTATCCAGAGCGACGTACAGTTGATTAATCTAAGCAGGAGACAGCCCTCCCCTGGAGCAATGCAGGGTTAAGGGCCTTGCTCAAGGGCCCAACGGCTGTGCGGATCTTATTGTGGCTACACCGGGATTAGAACCACCGACCTTGCGTGTCCCAGTCATTTACCTTGACCACTACACTACTGCCCATTGAGTCACACAGAGTCAAGGTAAGGAGGCCATTTTGTGAGCCTGCCAAGCCCACCAGAGAAGGGTTAAATCAGTAAAAAACACAAGTCTGCTGTGTTTTACGCGCAAACACACAGGGACACAGTACCAGTTTCTTCCGTTAACTGCAAACTATGGATATATTTACACAGCCACACACAGACTACTTTCATGGGATACAGACTCATGTATTGGATTCAAATTTCTCACTCTGCTCGGGCAGGTGAATGTACTGCAGACAAGAGGGAAGAGGAAAGTTTGCTCATCAGATACACAGGGTGTACACGATGCAATTTCAAAATGGCGTCATTGACACCGCCTTTCTGCTTTCGTCAGTTAAACGGTTAGCCTAGTGCCAGCCATGCCTCAGGCTCAAGGTCTCTCCAACCCATCGACACGCTTCATCCATCTAATCAACTTTCTTTCCCATTAATAAATGCAGGGTTTCCATGGAATCGTTTTTAGTTTGGAGCCAAAATGGCCCCAGGGAATCCATAGTTACAGCCCAGTTTCACAACACGCTAAATATTTAGTGTAATAGCCGGTTACTGAGCGCGGCGGCTCCGTTTGCTTGCGGGCGCTGCTCAGCGGGAGGGCGAGGGCACAGCCCGGGATACGACTGCTGACAGCAAATTACCCACAATCCCCTCTGTAGCGCCAGGGCCCATCAGAGCCCTGTCTCTGTCCCACAAAGATAGAGAGATAAAGAGAAGAGACTGAGAGAGAGGGGGGGGAGGTAGAAAATGAGAGGGGGGAAAATGCTGACACTAGAGCAAAAAATCTTTGACCGACATTCCCAGAGCGTGCGTGAGTGCACACACACACAGGCGCACAGACACCCCCACTCAGAGACTGACATCTCCTCCAGTGGATGTACTTGAGAGAGAGAGATAATGAGAGACGGAGTGAGAGAGAAAGAGAGGGAGTGCAAAAGAGAGAGGCCCCGCAGCACATGACACCTGCCCTCCTCACCCCCGTCGAGCAGCAGTGAGGGAGGGAGGGAGGGCAGTCCTTGCCCCGCGTCTCCTCCCAGGTGCACCTACCTCCAGGCCCAGCCCCCCGCGGCTCTGCCCTCCCCCCCAGCCCGGCCCTTCCTCACGGCGGGTACGTGACTGAGAGCTGGCCTCTCTCCTCCCTCAGTCCCGGCCTCACGGCCCCTCTCTGCAGGGCCCCGGCTCCCCAGGCCGTGTCCGTGTCTGTGTCTGTATCTGTGTCTGTATCCGCGCGAGGTTAACACGCCGTCGGGCTGGGGGGAGAGGAGCCTCCGGCGGCCGCCAGGATCCCAGTGCTGCTCGCTCCCAACAGGCTGGCTCACTGCTGCCCTCTGTGTGCCGCACTGGGTACTGCGGCACGGACAGAGCCCCTGGAAGGAACTAGGCTTGCACTTTTTCAGTTGAACTCCATTAGCATCACACTGCAAAATACTTAACTTGAGACTTATCCGAAAATGCAAATGCCGACCAAAAACTTCAATACCCCACAACTTATTTTTAACTGTTTATGTGTGTGACTAAGCAACAGAGATGTACAATATGGGCAGTATTGCTTAACCAGCAAATATCTGATATGCTGATATACAAAAAGTTGACACGACGTAGCCAATAAAAACGTGCATTTCTCACACCGCATTAGGCACAGTAAACAGTCTAGTCTGGCAAGTTCACCACAGCTTATACAACAGTTTGAGGACATCTGTTCAGTTATTGTACAACACACCTCGGAAGTCAGACTAACATGTTAACCCTCTCATTTGCCATTGGGAGCGGGGAAGGGGGGTCAGTTTCCCATGGAAACGGGGGGGGGGGGGGGGGGGAAAGGGCGGTATCCCAGAAGCCACCCCGCTGCTGATCTGTTCTGTGAGAGACGTGGCGTGGGTCCGGGAGACGGACGGACATCTGCAGATGGCGGGACAGAGTTCAGAGCGCGCCCCAAACCACAGCAGAGAGAGGCCCAGAGACACCCCGCACACAGCTGTGAGGGTGGGGGGGGGGGGAGGGGGGGGGTTTTCGGCCGTGCGTTTCCGATCACTGAACGCCCGTAAGTGTTAAAAATAGCGTTCCGCGTCCCCACCGCTTTAAAGAAAATAAATGCAGGACTGCAGGTCTCACACAACGGTGTACGGAGGTTCCGTTTCATGGTACTTTACCGCACTCTACGCAAGAACTTTAAAACAATAATCGCCCCCGTCGAACGTTTCCGAGAAACACCTCCCCCCCCCATCCCCATCCACACACCCCCCCACCCCACCCGCCACCCGCCACACACCCCACACCCCACACCCCACAGCCCACAGCCCACAGCCAGAAACCACGTTAGCAGGGTTTGGGCTGAGGTACCCTTGCAGGTAGCCTCGTAACGACACAGATGGAGGGTTTGTGCCGACAGAGAGCCTCGTACGGACACACAGATGAGGGGGGGAAGATGTCCTAAATGAAGGGAAGATTAAAGACAGCGAACAAACATGGCCTCTGGATCACTGTCTCAATAGGAGGCTTTCGGGGGAGAATAAAAGAAGTCTAAAAAGCTCCCACGGGAAGAAATATAAGCATGTTTGAATCTTTCAGGGGTGTGTCGGCCAGCTATCCCATGTCAGGACGCGGGGATTTCTCAGGCAATCTCTGCAGCTTTTCCCTCCTTCCTCCGCCTCTGTTCTGGGGAGGAACACGACACCCTGCTAAGACCACATCCTCCCTCCCTCGCCCTGGCTTCCTCCAGCCCTGCACAAACACAGGGAGCTGGCCAATGGGCTCTGACACAGCACCGCACTTCCTGGCGACAGCAGCCAATGGGCTCCGATACATCACGGCACTTCCAGGTTACAGCAGCCAATGAGCCGTGACACCTCACCACACTTCCTGGTTACAGCAGCCAATGAGTTCTGGCACAGCACTGCACTTCTTGTCTCTGCAGGAACTGCCACAGATGGGACAGAGCCCCTTCCACTGGGGCAGAAGGAGCTGACCTTTGACCTGGAAGTGTTGCGAATATCCCGGGCAGCTGATGGTAGGGCAGGGTGGTGCATCGAATATTAATATAAAATTCAATATAATTTCCTTGGAGATTAAAAATGAAGCTACATCAACAATATCACATTGTGCTTATACTGTGCGCTTTTTATGTCAGCAAAGTTCCTTGAAGACATGGCCCTCCATAACCACGCGGCACATAGTAGACATATCTGCTCAGCAGTGACCAGGCAATGAGCTGACCCTCTGGAACTACAACAGAAGCTGAGTGGAGTATCAGTCGAGGCACCTCAGTTACACCAGAAACATGCTTTTACTACCAGTTCTTAGTCCACCAGAGTAGACTGCTCAGAAAGACTCATTGCAGGGTCATGAAGTGAATGTTTCTTATCCATCACAGTTAGCAAAGAAGCCTCCCATTAAATAGGCTGGTGATGTGTGTCCCTGGCTGACTGTACTGCACTGTACTGCACTGTATGTCTACACAACGTGGCTTTTCTGATTCTGCTTGTGAATAATCAAAGGCAATTGATTGCACTGTGTAACCTCATGCGATTGGTCAAGAGCCTCAAGGTGGGTGGGACCCTTGCAGGCTGTTGCCGAGGCCTTGACAAATCCCCCGTCTTTGATTGGAGGGCGATTGTGACATGTGCACTGCTCCAAAAAGCCCCATACCTCTAATTTCCCCCTCATCACTAAACGCTTCGAGTGTCAAGAAAAGCACTATATAAATGCAATCATCAATCCATCTATCTATCTATCCATCGTTGATATTAAAGTGAGGAATAAAGCCACTTCAATTAGATAATTTGAAGGGCAACCATGACCCTGAAATAACATCAACAGAGGAAAAAAAATAAAAAATAAAAAATAAAAAAAATAAAAAAATTTTAATCACTGAACTGTGAAGGGGAATAATAACCAGCGATAATAATGTTTCTTAGAACTGGAGTCACAAGTTACTTCTGAATAACTGGGCAGACCTGCTTCATTAATCATCACGACACGGCGATTTGCTTCGGATCCTCCTATCAATTTCAGTTGGAGATAAACCATTTTTCATGGCTGTAGCTCCTGACAGACAGGCAGCTGATGCCATCTCACTCACTCACTCATCGCGGCACGTTTGATTGACAGCGCTGGAGAAGTGTGACTCGACGGATGATTTAAAATAATAATCATTTTATCGTGAACCTGGGTTGAACCCCTTCCGCACCCTTATGCTTCACATACCGTTCTGAAATATTAAGCGTAACCCAACGAACTTATGACGAGAATAAATTGTGTGAACATGAATGATGACTTTAGAAAAAAGTGCAGTTGTTTAGTTAGCGCAAGGCATATTGCTACTAAATTATTACTTCAAAAGTGCCCACTGGCACGCCGTGGAGGAAGATCAACACGGCTCATTCCGGCGAATTCTGAAGGCTACCCCTTAACCCAGGGGTGCCCGGTCACGTTCCACCAGAGGGCCGAGGGTATGCAGGTTTCCAAACCCAACCAGTCACTTCAGCTGCTGATTTCACCAATCAGTTCTGAACTGGAAGCCATTTTACACTCCCACAGGAAAGCAACTTCTCACAAAGAAAAATAAGGTGAAGCATTCCTAAGATGCCCATCAGTAAAATGAAGCAGGCCCCTCAACCCTGGGGACAGGTCTCAGTCTGACAGTCGCTCGATGGTCTGAACAGACTGTATACCCTGCATCACTTGGCTTTGAGACTTAAAGGTACAACAGGTAAGACTGTACCTTTAAGACCATTGTAAATCCCTTCCTATCATTGAAAAGGGATGACTAGCATTGATTAACCCTCTGCCAGTGTTTACAGTCCTTAAATTCGGGTTGCAAAATATAGTTGACGGTCTGACGCTGTACGAAAAACATTGTATAAACTGTACAATAGTTCAAGCTCATTGGTTGAAAATTGGTGCCACCGGCAATGTCGTTTCAATGTCAGCGTGTTCACAGAGAAGGGGCGGGATAAACAGTGTTGTGGTTTGAAGGTGTTTGTTGCTGCCATTCCTCTCTTGACCGTTAGAAGTTCAGAATGACCTATTGTACCTTTAAAGTGGGCTGAACTGGATCTAGCACAGACACACACAGAAATGAAGGCTGAAGCCGATCCATTCCCACCAACCGCCATTTTGTCAGCAAAGCAGCAGGCATTGAGGGCCTTCTCCATGACAACATGGGAAGTGTGGGGGGGGGGGGGGTTGCTGGCGGTGGGGGGGGTGGCTGAGCAGGGGGCCACCGACCCGCGTGAGTGGTCCTGAAACGGGATATGACCCCCCATTTTCAGAATTAACACCAATAAGGAGGAACGTGTTCCCTTTCACAACACAGCCCAGGCCGGGCTCACGCAGCGCAAATTAGCCCGGGGAGAACGGCTCACGCAGAGCGTGTGTTAAAACACAACCCAATCCGCGTACAAAGAGCCGGCGGAGTGTAAACAGCAATCACACGCCCAGCCGACCAATCACGGGTGTCTGGTACCCACCGCGGACCGATCAATTACCGCAGGATGGATTACCCCCTGAATTAAACCACCGGAGCGCCTTGAGTAACTGAAACTGCGGAATTTAAAATGAATTCCACATCTTTCCGCCGAAGGCACGTGTGGCTATGAGGGCGGCTCTCTGCGGTGCCGAGCCGGACAGTCAGGTCAGATCCAGGCGATGGGAAACAGGGCGACTCTGGGCGATGTCACGCAAATTTCCCAGCGCATTTCACCGTCTGGACGCCCTGCGGAGCCGAGACACGGCTACACAGCTGCTCCCGGGGCATCTGTCCCAGGAAAGCCCCGTAAAGCCACAAACGAGAAACAGACAAGACTCCTTCCACCAATTACCACCTCCTCCCTGAATCACAACCAACCACCCACCTCACACCACGGGGATGCAGGCAATAATGCTACAGTGAACCTTGCAGTGTGTCACATCACGAGGATACAGGCAATAATGCTACAGTGAACCTTGCAGTGTGTCACATCACGAGGATGCAGGCAATAATGCTACAGTGAACCTTGCAGTG
>NC_083763.1:71138727-71141227 GCF_963514075.1 Conger conger
ACTGCGCAGCTGGGCTGCGACTGCACTGAGACTGACTGCGCAGCTGGGCTGTGACTGCACTGAGACTGACTGCGCAGCTGGGCTGTGACTGCACTGAGACTGACTGCGCAGCTGGGCTGCAGGACTGCAGCCAGAGCAGCTGCTGACACCTGCCTAGGAGGAGGAAGCAGGGCAGGTTGTGTGCTCCCAAACCGGGATGGAATGGGCCAACACATCTGACTGGGTCAACTCGTTAAAAAATATGCAGTCAGACAAGCTAACGACAGCAGAGGTGACGCAGAGGCTTGAGAACGGCGATGTTTGGTTTTGTTTCTCTCTTATTCTTTTGTGCCAGACTGTACACATGCCCATAAAAACGCCCGGAGAGTCTGAAGCAACAATGTCATCTTCAGCGGCTTCCTGAAGGAAGCCAGACCGACTTCCCTGTTATTTCATTTTGTGACATTTAGAGGAGCCCACACGTAATGAGATGGAGGCTCGATAGGGAGCTTTCGCTTTCTCCATTTTTTTGTTTTTTTTGGAAGGAGGAATAACAGGCCAAAACAAACACCCACACGGAGCAGCGCTGGCAGGACTAGCGTACCAGGGCTAGCAGGACTAGGGGAGCAGCACTAGCAGGACTAGGGGAGCAGCACTAGCAGGACTAGCATAGCAGCACAAGCAGGACTAGGGGAGCAGCACTAGCAGGACTAGGGGAGCAGCACTAGCAGGACTAGGGGAGCAGCACAAGCAGGACTAGGGGAGCAGCGCTAACAGGACTAGCATACCAGCGCTAGCAGGACTAGCATAGCAGCACAAGCAGGACTAGGGGAGCAGCACTAGCAGGACTAGGGGAGCAGCGCTAACAGGACTAGCATACCAGCGCTAGCAGGACTAGGGGAGCAGCGCTAGCAGGACTAGGGGAGCAGCACTAGCAGGACTAGCGGAGCGTCGGAGAGGCAGAGGGGTTCCCACAGCGCAGCTGTGTGGGGTATTAGCTGCGTCACACTGATAGTCCAGCTACACGGGATGACAAATGACTCATGGGTATCTCTCCACTTCCTCCTAAACGAGGACCACGACTCCAGAAACACCCACACAGAGCACAAGAGCAGTGCTGAATCTGAGACAAGCGTGACAGTGTTGTTTTGGCCTCTCTGGCCTGCGCTGGCATGCACACAAAGCGGCTCTTTGAGAATGTGCATTTTTCCCCCTCGGTGGAGCTGGGATACAATGAAAGTGTAGAAATCCTATTTATCCGGTTTTCTTTTGGCTCAAACAAACATTACATGCGGCATTACAAACAGTTTAACACTAAAAATAGGATAGTAAAAAAATAAAAATAAATTATTTCTGATTCACAGTCAATCAGCTAAAAACGGATTGTATAACCACACTGTATGTCATTTATGTGTACTATACACAGCTATACTGTGTACTTTCATGCATACACGCATATACACACACACACACACACACACATATATATATGAATATATACATATGAATATGCAAGCGCACACGTTTCCGCGTCAGCATGTCTGCGCAGTGGTGTGTGTGTGTGTGTGTGAGTGTGTGTGTGTGTGTGTGTGTGTGTGTGTGTGTGTGTGTATGTGTGTGCGTGTTGCTCGGGTTTTCGGGGCCAGGGAAACTCTGACGACTCTGACCGTGGAAGCGGACTCCCACTCGGCGCGGAGCGAAAGGCCAGAGCGTTTAGCGGAAAGCTCCGTCCCGCGCGGGCGAGGCGCGCATTTCACATGAAAGACGACCGCACCAGTGAGCAAACCTTTTCCCCCCCGACGCGACCGTAACCGCCGCTAATATCCCCCCCGCCTAATCCCGGAAGCGGTCGCTCCGCTACATCTGTCCGCCAGACGACCGCTGCCCTGGGAACCCGGGACGCGCCCGCCTGCCCTGAACTTCAGACCAGCCTCACCGGGACGCGCCCGCCTGCCCTGAACTTCAGACCAGCCTCACCGGGACGCGCCCGCCTGCCCTGAACTTCAGACCAGCCTCACCGGGACGCGCCCGCCTGCCCTGAACTTCAGACCAGCCTCACCGGGACGCGCCCGCCTGCCCTGAACTTCAGACCAGCCTCACCGGGACGCGCCCGCCTGCCCTGAACTTCAGACCAGCCTCACCGGGACGCGCCCGCCTGCCCTGAACTTCAGACCAGCCTCACCGGGACGCGCCCGCCTGCCCTGAACTTCAGACCAGCCTCACCGGGACGCGCCCGCCTGCCCTGAACTTCAGACCAGCCTCACCGGGACGCGCCCGCCTGCCCTGAACTTCAGACCAGCCTCACCTGGACAGGTCCGCCTGTGCCCCCCCCCAAACTCAGATTTATTTAGTTCTGTGTTTGTTTTTTTTCTTCATGAAGACTGACACAAAGACACTTTAGGGAGTAGCACAATGGGGAACACCAGATCTCAAGCCCCGAAATGGGGAGCCCCCATGGCTGTTGTTCACCGGCTTTTTTCACATTAACAGTTTGGCCCAGCATTTAAAAGAAAGCCCCTGG
>NC_083763.1:71146227-71213727 GCF_963514075.1 Conger conger
TTGAGCCAAATAAATGACTATCGGGTCTGACAACACTGTTGCCATCATCTCAACACTCAGCAGAATACGCCAGAGTCTATATCTTTTGACACCTTTTGATAAAAACACAGTTTGAATCAAACCGCTTGGCACCATCTTGCTTATCTGAAACTGCATCCCATTTCAGGGTTTTTCCTGCATCGAGGAATATTTGGCGGGTGAAATTATTATTTATCTGGCAGCACAATGGAGCACACAGATGACAGGAAAAGAGCAAAGAGAGGGAGAAAGAGGGGGAGGGAGAGAGAAAGGGAGAGAGGGAGTTTGACTAATAATGATACATTATAGACTAAATGTCATTCACCCATTCATACACACACTCACACACCAACGGCGATTGGCTGCCATGCAAGGCGCCGACCAGCTCGTCAGGAGCATTTGGGGGTTAGGTGTCTTGCTCAGGGACACTTCGACACAGCCCGGGCGGGGGAATCGAACCGGCAACCCTCCGACTGCCAGACGACTGCTCTTACTGCCTGAGCCATGTCACCCCTGTGTGTGTGTGTGTGTGTGTGTGTGTGTGTGTGTGTGTGTGTGTGTGTGTGTGTGTGTGTGTGTGTGTGTGTGTGTGTGTGTGTGTTTGTGTGTGTGTGTGTGTGTGTTTGTATGTGTGTGTGTGTGTGTGTGTGTTTGTTTGTGTGTGTGTGTTTGTATGTGTGTGTGTGTGTGGGGGGGGGTCACTCATGTTTCTTTTTTCCCCCTTTGTTAGGTGTGGGGGTTTGTTGTTTATCATTTACGTATGTCAATGCTTTTGCAACACAAATTTACTTTTCATGCAAATAAAGCACATTTGAATTTGAATTTGAGCAAGAGAAATCAAGAGAGAGAGAGGGAGAGATAATGTCAGCGAGGCAGCAAATTCATGGGCTCTGTGGCTGCATTAACCCAGGCCCAGTGACAGGGACCAGAGACTCTTCTCCACACCAGGAAAAACCCTGCCTTTCATTCTGATAACAAGTCAAATCAACAACCAGAAAAACAGAGAATCAACAGGAAAAAAAACCCCAAACTCGGCGAGAAAAATCTAAGAGTTATATTTGATTTTTGATTCCGTTTAAAAAGGTGACTGGCTAGTGCAGCAGGACAAAAAACGAAACTTACAGCCACGGTTGGTTTCTTCACTTCCTGCAGACACAGTAAATGTTAGTTTGCTGGCGTTGAGCTCCCAAAGCGAGCCAATGTCCCACCGTGATTCACAGTTATCGTGTCTCATTACAGGGGTGCACAACACCGGTCACTCCTGCACTACACAGCGGTAACACCTTCAGGATACACTTGCAGTTTAGCATAGGCAGGAATGAGCCTTTGGCTTCAGCCAATTCCTTTTTCGGTCACTGATTGTGTGAACTTTGTGTGAAATGGACTGGTGTAAACATGCATGTTGATGTTGTGTCTGTCGTATATTCACACAATTTGTTCAGTTTGTTCCTTATAAAGTGTGACCGAAACAAACCATTTATTCATTCAGTTTGCGGCTGTAACTGGCTCTTATGCAAATGTCAGATCACAATATGACTGAGGGAATTAAATAATTACGAGCAGAAGCTAGCCCAAAATCCTGAAAGGGAGCGGCCCTGGTTGTGCACCCTGCCTTATAAGGAGCCACGCACCTTGAACTGCCTTTATTGTCATTGTAAATTCATACATCAAAATTATTATTGCCACTCTGTGGTGCAATTTAGAAATAATAATGAATAAAAATAATAATAATAAAATAGGACATTGAATAAAACATAGAACATAAAATAAATGCAGCAGATAAAAAAGGAATATTATAAAAAAGGAATATTGTATACAAATGTAATAAATAATCTGTATAAAACTAGAGAGCAAAGAGCCACTGCACTTGCACACGCCGCCATCTTGATCATATGAAAAAATACCACGCTCCAAAATGGAGGCCTGTGCCCTGGATGATCGCACTCCTAAAACAGTGCTGGCGTGGGTGGGACTCACTTCCTTCGGTGTGGGTCTGGGGGTTTTTGTAGAGGTGCTCAATCCTGCCCGTGTTGAAGGAGCTGGATCTCCGCACGATGCCATGGACCTGCACACAGACACAGACACAGACACACACGCACACAAGACACAATGTACCTTATTTACTTTTTGTTTTTAATTTCACTTCCATGTAAAGCAGGGATCATATTTTTCTTGGATCGTTAACTGAAAAAGGGGCAAGGGGTGTGAATGGCTGGCCAGACTGTCTTCACACCTGACTCCCAGGTAAAGGGAGGGTTGAAAAACCAGCAGTTCTCAGCCCTCCTGGACCTAAAAACACTAGATTATCATTATTACTACTATTGCAATAACACCGTTATAACATGGTTATTACTACCTAATCTAGCAGTGAATTACGTTGGCTGATGCACAGAACTCCCTCAGGAAGTAAATGGTAAAATGGTAAATGGCAGGTATTTATATAGCGCCTTTATCCAAAGCGCTGTACAATTGACGCTTCTCCATTCACCCATTCATACACACACTCACACACCGACGGCGATTGGCTGCCATGCAAGGCACCGACCAGCTCGTCAGGAGCATTTGGGGGTTAGGTGTCTTGCTCAGGGACACTTCGACACAGCCCAGGCGGGGGATCGAACCGGCAACCCTCCGACTGCCAGACGACTGCTCTTACTGAGCCACGTCGCCCCCTACGTGAATGTGCAGGGCTATGAATCATCGAGTTTTTCGGAATGGGTTCTCAAAATTCCACGTCTTGAACCGCATTGCTTTAAATTAGCATTCGTGATTCATAACATCAGCATTAGGACGTTGAGTTAATACTTAAAGGGTTAATACTGAAATAGTGAATCCACCTGGAGGAGACAGCTGGTGCAGTGGACTGGCCGAACGCCCCGCGCACTTGGGAGGTAGAGAGGAGGGGAGAGAGAGCGGCTCAACTGGCAACCAGCAGGGAATTTTTCATTATTGCTTTGGCAAAAGTCAGGCCGAACCATCTCGGGGCGGCTAATATTAATATGCTAAACCGTGGAAGGGTGGAGATCCAGCCGTTCTGACCGCAACAGCACAATATTGCATTTTGTGCGCACTCATAACACAGACACGTGGCCGGCTAACCGCCAGGAAAAAAAAAAGAAAGAAGAAGAGAAGGAGCGAAAATCAATCACTGTCAGAACCTGTGTGCTCCCTGCGGTCGGAGAGAGCAGTCCACAAATCAAAGCGCTCGACTCATTATACCGTCTGCAGCACACGGATTTCTGCGGCGGTGGAAAAATTCTATGTTCTTTTATATATTCGCTCGAAACGTGGAATAAGTGGCCAACCCTGGCTGAAAAAGCTTGCATGCTGTTCTGGTCCGTACGTAATGAGATGCGTCTACAGGCTGCCAGACCCGTCTGGCCAGGGCTGAATACCGGACGGGCCAGAGAGGGATGTGTGCTGCTTTCTTCACCACTGCACCGATCTACAATTATTATATTATTATCACCTCACCTAACTCTTGGGGTCTGACTCCGTGGCTGATTTTTAGGTGAAGACGCGAAAGCTGCATATTCAGGAGGGGTTTAGCTACACAATCCCTGGGGTTATATGCCTAGCCTCCATGGGGGAACCCTTTTTAGTTTTAGTATGGAACCGTCTATGGTAGGTGTGAAAAGTACGAAAGCTCCCAGAACCGTTCTGCGTGACGCAGAGCCCTTGAACAAGACAAGGTCCCTCTATGCAGACACAGAGGAGCCCTTTGTAACGGTTTCTTCTGAGACGACGCTGATTTTATTTTAATGGTAGTATTCCTGCCGTGGTGTGGTGTGGCTACGGGACGGGCTGATGGGACCGGTCGGGGCCCTGCGTGAGAGATGTGTCATGCTGTCCGTGGCCGGTGACTCAGGCCTGGGCATCGTCCTCTCCCACGCAGGAGATGAGTCCAACTGCCGGGGCTTCGCCTCCCGCCGTAACGGCCGCCTCCCAGCTCCACACAAAGGCCGGCCTGTCCTCTCAAACTCCCGCCCTCTCCCACTGCACATGCATTTATTAGCTGTAGGGGCTTTCTGTGTGTGGGTGTTATTGTGTGTGAGTGTGTGTGAGTGTTTGTGTGTGTGATTGTGAGAGTGTGTGTGTGTGTGCGTGACTGTGAGAGTGTGCGTGTGTGAGTGTTTGTGTGTGTGATTGTGAGAGTGTGTGTGTGTGTGTGCGTGATCGTGAGAGTGTGTGTGGGTGAGTGTGTGTGTGTGCGCGCGATTGTGAGAGTGTGTGTGGGTGAGTGTGTGTGTGTGTGTGTGTGTGCGCGTGTATATGAGAGTGTGTGTGTGTGCGTGTGAATGTGTGAGTGAGCGTGTATATGAGAGTGTGTGTGCGTGCGTGTGAATGTGTGAGTGAGCGTGTATATGAGTGTGTGTGTGTGTGTGAATGTGTGAGTGAGCGTGTATATGAGTGTGTGTGTGTGTGTGTGTGCGTGTGAATGCGAGTCTGAGCGTGTATATGAAAGTGAGTATGTGTGCGTGTGTGTGTGATTGTGAGTCTGAGCGTGTGTGTGTGTGTGTGTGTGTGCGTGTGAATGTGAGTCTGAGCTTGTGTATGAGAGTGTGTGTGTGTGTGTGTGTGTGTGTGTGTGTGAATGTGAGTCTGAGCGTGTGTATGAGAGTGTATGAGAGTGTGTGTGCGTGCGCGTGTGCGTGAGCCCTTTGACTTAATTTGCTTGGCCTGTGTCAATCACTGGCATACAGCCACAGACAGCAGAGAGGGCATCACAATAGTGACGATGAAGAGAGAAAGAGAGGAACGTGTGAAGGACCTCTCACTTGCTGACTAAATAAAGACACGCAATTATCCACCGCGAATCGTGCCAATGCCAGCGATAAAGACATCATCATCAAAGAGACGATCTGATCATCTGCGAGAGGGCTGGGTGGGGACTGAGCGAGGTCACCGGACTCATCCCAGCAGCGGGGGCCGGGGGCCGGAGTGCGTGCGGGGGCCCCAGGGGCCACAGGAAGCCGTGCGTGGAGGAGATAACGGCGGGAGCGCGTTGGGCAGGCGCTCCAGAGGGCACCGTGCCCTGCCCTGCCTTCCTCTACTCACTCAGCGTCCTGCCCACCCGCCTGCCGGAGCTCAGAGCCGCGAAAGCCGCCACCAGAGACGCCCAGCCGCAGAGACCCTCAGGGCCCCCCACCCGGTTCAAGAACCGGAGACCGCTTCCACTCACTGGTCATCTATGGGAGCTGCTCAATACGATGTGCGCACTGGGTACCTCAATGGGAAGGACTAGGACAGGGGTGGCCAACCTGGTCCTGGTGAGCCGCAGGGACTGCTGGTTTTTGTTGTTTCCCAGCACTAATCGATCCATTAAAGCAGTCCATTGCACAGTTAACTCGGCTCACCTGCTTTCTTGGGGCTAAAGTGTTTTTTGTTGTTCAGGTGAAAAGAAAAACCAGCAGACCCTGCGGCTGCCCAGGACCAGGGTCGGTCACCTCTGGACTAGGAGAATGAACTGCAGGCCGACTGAGGTGCAGAGCCTCCGGTGACCATGGGAGTTTGTGAGATTCGGGGGGGGGGGAATGTCAATCCCTGGTTCCCCTGGTGTTATCACAGGGAGACCCTACTTCACAGGTGCTCCCCCCCTCCCCCCCCCAGACCCCGCATCAGACCGCCCCCCCACACAGCCCAAGCGCTTCAGCCACCTGCAGGAAACAAAACCACTCACAGCTACAAAAAAAACAGGTGGAGGAGCAAAGTAAGAGGGAAAAAATTGCAATGAAATGCAAAAAAATCTATATATACATATATATCTATTTTTTTTTTTTTTTTACTACAATGGTGAGTGAGGACTGAGGTGGTGAGCACTGGGAGAGTGAGGGGGCGCTGACGGGCGCTGTCACCCGGCAGCTCAGCTCCTTTTGGGCTCAGACGTCACGGAAACGAGCAAAACCACAGAGGTGGCGGTGGGTGTTGAGATGAAAGGGAACGCTCGGCAACGGTCCCCGCCCGGCGGTCCAATCCCAGCGCTGCAATCGCTGCCGAAAGGCCGACAGGTGGGAGGCTGGCTCCAGCCCTGTGAGGGGCCGCCAACGCGCTCCAACCGCCGCCCGACGGAAAGGCCCAGAAGGGGCGGATTAGCAGGCTCCCTTTGAAAGGCGATGATGCTGTCAGCGTCTCGCGCTGCAAAGTGATCCGGCTCAACCCTGACAGACGGCAACAACGCGGGAATAACAAAGGGGATGAGGGGAGTTCATCCGAATCTACACACCTCTTATTTCCCCTTCGGAGAGGAAAAGGTCAAAACAGTTTGTGGGTCAGTAGACCTGCTGGTGGGGCCACTGTTGTTACAGAAATGGCGCAAAAATCCTTCAGCAGGTTCAGCGACAAGAGAGGGTGATGGAAGTCCCTGCTTTGAAATGAAATAGCCTACATTTACACGGCCAGAGAGAACAGA
Organism: Conger conger; assembly: GCF_963514075.1. Taxonomy (NCBI): domain Eukaryota; kingdom Metazoa; phylum Chordata; class Actinopteri; order Anguilliformes; family Congridae; genus Conger; species Conger conger. Next base: position 71,152,655 of record NC_083763.1, read on the forward strand.
ACTGCAGTGAAGGGATTTGTCCCAGTAAGGCTTGAACAGTTACCAGACTCAGGTGACATGTTCCACTGGCATAGGCACCTGCAGCCTTCAGTACCGTACAATAACAATACATAATCCTTTTGGATTGAAATGCTTTTCTGTGGTCAATTGATCTTGCCTGGTGCAATTGAGCCAATCAAGAAATCTAGAAGGTGTACTTTTGCACTTTTTCCTGAGTATTTAATCGGTTCCAATACACAAGACAAGCACAACAAAGTGTCCAAAAATATTTGAAAGTATTTCCAAAACGATTGTGTACTTGACCCAGGTCTGCTTGGAGGTCGAAAAGAACATTATGGCTTTCGAATTGAAATGAACTGTATTCCAACTGCACTGAATTGCCTTTCGCCTCAAACTTGAACTGAACCGCCTTGGACGTAAGTGAATAAAGTGGGGAATTGAAGTGAATTGGACTGAACCGTACTGTACGTAAGCGCATTGAATTTCAGTGTGGGAATTCGGGGCCTGTGTCCCGCCCGATCCCCTCCAGCATCGCCCCCCCTGCTCCTCCGCATCCTGACTGCGTGGTCACAGTGATCAGGGGAGAGCACACAGAGCTGCGCGGGTGGGTGGGCCGGCACACACACACACACACAGACACACACACACACACTCTCTCTCTCACACACACACACACACACACACACACACACACACACTCTCACTCACACACACACACACACACATACACACATACACACACACATACACACACACACTCTCACACACGCACTCACGCACTCACACACTCACACACACTCTCACTCACACACACACACTCTCACACACACACACTCACACACTCACACACTCACACACTCACACACTCACACACACACACACACACACACTCCGGAGGGGCCCCCGCTCACAGGAAGAGCTGCGCGGGCCGGGAGAGAGAGAGGGAGGGGGGGAGAGAGAGAGAGAGGAAAAGAAGGGAAGAGGGAGAGAGAGAGGGAAGAAGGGAAGAGGGAGGTAGAGAGAGGTAGATGGAGAGAGGAGCGTGGGGATGAGGGTAAGAGAGGGGAAAAGAAGGGAAGAGGGAGAGGGAGGAGAAAGGAGAGGGATGAGATAGAGAGAGAGGGGAAGAGAGAAAGAGAGAGGGAGGGGGATAGATTGTACTTTATTGTACGTTGCTCTGGATAAGAGAGTCTGCTAAGTGCCTGTAATGTAATGAGTGAGAGAGAGAGAGGATGAGAGAGAGAGAGAGAGAGAGAGGATGAGGGAGAGCAAGAGCGAGAGAGAGAGCGAGAGAGCGGGAGGGAGAGAGAGGGAGGGAGAGAGGGGGGGGGAGGAAAGGGAAAACCATGCTGCTGTTTCCAGACAGGAAGGATTCATTAGTCTGTTTGTGCATCTTGAGCGTTAACCCTACAATTACAGTCTTACCGCTGGGACAGTCCAGGGTGTGTATGTGCATCTGTGGGTATGTATGTGTGCATGTCTGTGGAGTGGGGGATACACACATCCGTTATGATTGCTTGGCCACAGTCTCTCTTTCCATTTCTTTTGTGGTTTTCCCGACCATTTGCATCACTGATGCACGAACACCGAGAGGCCAACAACTTGCTTTCATCACCCGTTGTATTGGGTGTGTGTGCGTTTGTAGTCTGTGTGTGTGTGTGTGTGTGTGTCTGCGTGTGAGATATTGGTCTTGGTCAATTATAATTCCACTGCCAATGAAACCGTATATTAACAGGGGTCATGGTGACATTCTGTTGCCCCAGCACCTGAACCGTAACCGCTCCTGGCTGACTAATCCTGGTGAGTAACCGGCAGAGAGAGGAGAAAGGAAGTCTCTGAGTCTGTCGTGAGACGCTGTGGGTTAACTCCACTGACCACTGGCCAACCCAACACTAGCTCCATCATTTGGGTTTGGGTTGGGAAATTCCACAGTGAAGCAAGCGTGTGTGTGTGTGTGACTGTGTGTGTCTGTGTCAGTGTGTGTGTGAGTGTGTGAGTGTGTTGGTGAGTGCGTGTGTGTGTCTGTGTGCGTGTATATATATATGTATATGTGTGTGTGTGTGTGTGTGTGTGTGTGAGTGTGTGAGTGTGTTGGTGAGTGCGTGTTTGTCTGTGTGTCAGTGTGTGTGTGTGTGTGCGTGTGTGTGTGTGTGTGTGTGTGCGTAAGTTTGTGCGGTTTTGTGAAGTAAATGTGTGTGTGGTTGTGTGTAGTTGAACGTGTGTAAAATCAATAAGGGGGAGAAGCCAAGCGTTGGACCCCAGAGGTGTGGTGGCGAAGGCAGGGGCCATCGGGAGACCGGCGGGGCTCTTCTCCGGAGACCCAGATTACACGGCCGCGCTTCCCTGGAAAAACAGCCCCCACCCCCCCCTCACACCGGCCTGTCGGCCTGTGCGCTCTCACTCACCTCGTAACCCTTCTCCAACAGGAACTCTGCCAAGTACGAGCCATCCTGGAACCACAAAACACACACCAGCCGGGGGTAAACACACTGCCATCGCACCCCCCGCCCGGATACCCGGGGCCAACAGTCACCCTGCTACTGAACACCTACTGTTTTTTACCCTGAACACCTACTGTTTTTTTACCCTGAACACCTACTGTTTTTACCCTGAACACCTAACTGTTTGTTTTTTTTCCTGAAAACCGACAGTTTGTACCCTGAACACCAACTGTTTTTACCCTGAACACCTACTGTTTTTTACCCTGAACACCTACAGTTTTTTTTTCCCTGAAAACTGACTGTTTGTACCCTGGACACCTACTGTTCTTTACCCCTGAAAACTTAGTTTTTCTCCCCCCTGAATACCTACTGTTTTGAATATGATTTTTCCACTCTCAGCACACAAGAGTAACATCACTTGTATTCATTAGTTTTATTATTTACTCCATGTCCATGTAAAAGGGTGTTGATGCTCATAAGAACTGATTCTTTGTGAGTTGTAACCTTATCCGAACCGTTCTGCAGTTGTTCTAATGACCTTCGGTATGCACTTGTCACTTCAGATAAAAGTGCCTCCTAAATAAAATGTAACGTAATATAATGTAGGAAGCAGAAGGGCCTGGATCAGTCCGCTTTAGGGGCGAAAGAGGATTATACTTTCTCTTTTTTCCAGGACGAACACTGTAGTAAAAAAACGTGCGCAGTGAAGGATATCGATTTAAACTTTATTTCAATAAAGAGCAGCTTTGCGCCGCTGCCGTGGCGACGCAGAAGCGGGGGGCCCCCTTGAATAAATCCTGCGGTCGCGCATCCAGTCTCATTTATTTTACATCACAGCCCCGTGCCTCTGAGCAAAACCACATGCTGTTTACGGGGAGAAAACACAGCTCCCCTGTGTGCGAGAGGCCACGATTGGGAGCCTCGCTCTCCATTACACAACCCCCCCCCCCCCCCCCCAAAACCACAGCCACAAACACACACCTCCCCTCGCCAAGCCCCGCCGGACACAGGAAGCCCCAAATATGGCCTCCGCGTCAGAGGAGCCAGAATCCCCCGGGCGCGAGACGCCGGTGCGGATTAGCACGGAGGACACGGCGTCCCGCATGAGTAAAGGCTTCTGATTGCGCAAGCGCCCAAATACTGGCCGCACAGTGACACCCCTCTGATCTCACCAAATCCCCCTGATCTGAGGTGTAATTAGGTGTAATTCATTTATCGGAGGTATAATTAATCGATCTCTCCATTGCTGCTGGGCTCTCTGCTGGCTTGTCCTTTGGGATTCAGGTGTGGTGACACTACAAGAGCTGACTCGGCTTCCAAAGTGAGGTTGCTGATGACAGAAGTTTAATGTCAGAAGTCATACACCATGGCAAGACTGAGCACAGCAACACGACACAAGGTAGTTATACTGCATCAGCAAGGTCTCTCCCAGGCAGAAATTTCAAGGCAGACAGTAGAAATGTTAACAGTAAATTTTTTATCGATTAACAAAATGCAAAGTGAGTGAACAGAAAAATCTAATCAGTATTCGGTGTGACCACCCTTTGCCGTCAAAACAGAATCGATTCTTTTAGGTATACTTGCACACAGTTTTTGAAGGAACTTGGCAGGTAGGTTGTTCCAAACATCTTGGAGAACTAGCCACAGTTCTTCTGTGTAGTAAGGCAGCCTCAAATGCTTCCGTCTCCTCATGTAATCCCAGACAGACTCGATGATGTTGAGATCAGGGCTCTGTGGGGGCCATACCATCACTTCCAGGACTCCTTGTTCTTCTTTACGCTGAAGATAGTTCTTAAACTAAGTTTCCTTGGCCGACCACTGCGTCTACGGTCTTCAACATTGCCCGTTTCTTTGTGCTTCTTCAACAGAGCTTGGACAGCACATCTGTCTGCCTTGAAATTTCTGCCTGGGAGAGACCTTGCTGATGCAGGATAACTACCTTGTGTCGTGTTGCTGTGCTCAATCTTGCCATGGTGTATGACTTCTGACATTAAACTGTCTTCAGCAACCTCGGATCATTGGAAGCAGTTTGGCTGTTCCTCACCCAGTTTTAACCCTCCTACACAGCTGTTTCTGTTTCAGTTAATGATTGTGTTTCAACCTACATATTAAATTGATGATCATTAGCTCCTGTTTGGTATAATTGGTTAATCACACAACTGACTATATGCCTACAAAATCCCTGACTAGTGTACCTAGAAGAATTGATGCTGGTTTGAAGGCAAAGGGTGATCACACCAAATATCGATTTGATTTTCCCATTGTTCACTCACTTTCCATTTTGTTAATTGATAAAAAATAAACTATTAACATTTCTATTTTTGACACTTGCACAAAGTCATGGATTTTGTAGGCATATAGTCAGGTGTGTGATTAACCAATTGTACCTTCCTCCACAGTCATGGCCCCGCTCAACCGTTTCAGGTGGTAAGAGAGAGCTGAAGACGACTGTCAGAGGGGCACGGTTGCGGCGGGCTGCCAGAGGCTGTGGAGGTGAGACCAGCTAGCATGGGCCTCCAACACAGCACAGGTCGCTCCTTGCCCAGAACCTCCCCTGTGACCCTCCCACGATGGGAGACCCGACCAGGAGCTAGTGCCATTCCAGAGGGCGTCGCTCTTGGGACCGATAGAACGCACAAGCCTTTGCACCACAGCGAGGTGGAGACCGGCAGAGAGACATATGCATGTGCAAACACAGACAAGAACACACACACACACACACACACACACACAAGGCACTGCAAGTTCCAACTCCCAACACCGTCCAAAGAAACAGACCGACATTTGTTTCGCTCCACAGCACACGGGTCCCTGTGAAAGGTAGGGAGGAAGAAAAGACCTCTGTTCCTCTTTAATTGCCTACAGTGTTTCAGTGGAGGACTGTCAGCAGCAGGTCGGTTGTGGGGGGGGGGGGGGGGGCTGCGAGCAGGGGGGGGGCTGCGAGCGAGGGGGGCGGGGGGGGGCTCCTGATGCAGATCATACAGCAGCGGGATTGGACCCTGTCAATAAGGTCTTGTTCTTCTCACCGGGCAGTTCCTCAGACTTTCCGACCGCACTGGAACAGTCTGCACCAGCGACGGTGTCACTCACTTCCTCTCCGGGTCTGTCGAGTGATAGGGCACGGCGTTCCAGACCCGGGTGGAGGGGGAAGGGGTGTAGGGGTGTAGGGAGGTTAATGGGGGGGGGGGGGGGGGGGGTGTTTCATATCCCTGGCATGAATCTTCAGTGCAGCCTCACCTCTCCCATTTACAGCCACGCGCTGTACGACACGGCAACGCGCTGTACGACACGGCAACGCGCTGTACGACATGGCAACGCGCTGTACGACACGGCAATGCGCTGTACGACACGGCTACGCGCTGTACGACACGGCTACGCGCTGTACGACACGGCTACGCGCTGTACGACACGGCTACGCGCTGTACGACAGGGCTACGCGCTGTACGACATGGCTACGTGCCTTATGACAGGGCTACGCGCTGTACGACAGGGCTACGCGCTGTACGACAGGGCTACTCGCCTCATGACAGGGCTACGCGCTGTACGACAGGGCTACGCGCTGTACGACTGGGCTACGCGCTGTACGACATGGCTACGCACTGTACGACATGGCTACGCACCTTATGACATGGCTACGCGCTGTACGACACGGCTACGCGCTGTACGACACGGCTATGTGCCTTATGACAGGGCTACACGCTGTACGACACGGCTACGCGCTGTACGACAGGGCTACGCGCTGTACGACACGGCTATGCGCCGTACGACAGGGCTACGCGCTGTACGACACGGCTACTCGCTGTACGACACGGCTACGCGTTGTACGACATGGCTACTCGCTGTACGACATGGCTACGCGCTGTACGACATGGCTACTCGCTGTACGACACGGCTACGCGCTGTACGACAGGGCTACGCGCTGTACGACAGGGCTACGCGCTGTACGACAGGGCTACGCGCCTCATGACAGGGCTACGCGCTGTACGACAGGGCTACGCGCCTCATGACAGGGCTACGCGCTGTACGACATGGCTACGCGCCTCATGACAGGGCCACGCGCTGTACGACAGGGCTACGCGCTGTACGACAGGGCTACGCTCTGTACGACAGGGCTACGCGCTGTACGACAGGGCTACGCGCTGTACGACATGGCTACGCGCTGTACGACAGGGCTACGCGCTGTACGACAGGGCTACGCGCCTCATGACAGGGCTACGCGCTGTACGACAGGGCTACGCGCCTCATGACAGGGCTACGCGCTGTACGACAGGGCTACGCGCTGTACGACAGGGCTACGCGCCTCATGACAGGGCTACGCGCTGTACGACAGGGCTACACGCTGTACGACATGGCTACGCGCTGTACGACAGGGCTACGCGCTGTACGACAGGGCTACGCGCCTCATGACAGGGCTACGCGCTGTACGACAGGGCTACGCGCTGTACGACAGGGCTATGCGCTGTACGACAGGGCTATGCGCTGTACGACAGGGCTACGCGCTGTACGACATGACGACGCGCTGTACGACATTATGGTTGCTAGTCTCATCATTATTGGTCCATTTTTATCGAATTTGGTGACCAGTTTCTATTCATCAGTGTTGAATCTTCACTGAGCTGAACAAGGCTCAGTCCGTCTGGACACACAGAGCGGGAAGAGGAAGGCATTTCTGGAAAATCGCCTCTGGGGTAAAGCCAGGACATGAAGCAGGGTGGGGCAGGGGGTCCTCTGAGCGTTTTGGCTGCGGGCGCGGTGGCGGTCCGTGTGCAGCGCGGGGTTAAGGTTGAAACAGGGGTCTGGCGATAGCCCTGCTAAAAGCATTAGGCCCCCCGCCCTCCCGGCATCCGCAGCGCTAACGAGACGGCCGCTGCTCTGGGATTAGGTGGCTCTCTGACCTTTGACCTACGGGAAGCCACGCGTCTCCTCCGCCAGGTCCCGCGGCCAACAGACCGGGCCAGGTCAGGCAGCAGAGGAACGGCTTTCCAAATTACCGCCCGACGGCCCAGCTAATCAAATTCAAATCACTTTCAATCCCGCAGTTCAGACACCTACGACGACACGACACGGTAGGGCTGCCAAAACAAACAAAACAGGCTATTTTTCTCTTTCTTTCTTTTCTTATTTAGTGCAGCAGTTTTACGCTGCATTATGTAATTATGAGCAGAGACGAGGCAGGCAGGTTTATGGGAACGCCGTGACTTTTTAGGTGTTCCGGCACAGGACGGAAACAACATCCAAGCTCTTCTCGGCTGGCTGAGAGGCAGTAGACAGTGCGAGTCCTCACTCAGAGAAACACACAGAAACATATGAAAAGAAGATTAAAGTGAATCAAGAGGATTTGTAAAAAAATAAATAAAATAAAAAACATAATAATAAATACATTTAAAAGAAATCTAACCTTAAGCCCACGTTTTTGCCCAATCATTGCAACGACATTACTTCACCGTCTGATCACTGACAACACATCAAGTTGAAAAATAAATACTTAAACACAGCGCCATTTCACACATTTATTGGCCGAAAATAATGAAATCTGTGGCGAGGGGGTGAGATTTGGGAGTGGGAACGCTTGAGTGTTACCCCTGCAGCTCAGAGCACAGGGCCGGCTGGCTGGGCACTGCCCTGGCCCCTGCACTGCTACCGCTCAGATGTAAGCTTTTCTGACACCCAGCCTGTGTCAGAAACTTTCCATGCAAAATGACACACACACACACACACACACACAAGAGCATACACATACACTAGACAGGAAATGTGAGTCTTACTTAACAGTCTCTCCTAGATTGTGAGGACACACGCACAGACATACCTTTTCCAAAACAAAAGTTATTTTCAGCCACCTTTGCACCCACCCGTAATTATCCAATAAACTCACACCTCACAAATGGTGCCACACCAATCCCAGAAGCCCCTGCTCTTTTCTCTCTACATTTCCGTGAGGGCAAACAAGGGCACGGGCTGAGGGCCAAGACAGACCACATCTAGAGTCCCCAAAAACAAGCCAGAAACACCACCTTCCACACCCTCTATTAACACCAACACCAGGGACCAGGTCAGTCAGGTTCTATGGTAAAATTCATATTAATTAAGAGTTTTACATTACTAGGAGTTGCAAATATTTTAAGGGTGAAATATTGAGTTACGGGTGGCAGCGGAACCAGGAGGTCCCAGAGCAGACCCCACCCCCAACCGCGCCAAGGGGTGGGAGCATTTAAACAGGGAGGCATTCGCTGTGGGACGGGCACTGAACCGTGCTACAGCGCCCTCCCCCAAAGGCTGCTGGGTAACTGCAGCAGTGCGGATATAACCATCACCTCCCTCCCGGCCTCTGCCTCCCCCTCATAAGACAAGTGGCCCCTGGAACACACTCGCATGATCTGGCCCCTCCCACTCTTTCCCTGGAAAACTGTGACCGATTCCCTGTGGAAAGTCCCCTCCGTTGGTCCAGGGCTTCAGCGCAAAGGGGCCATTATTAAAGGCCTTTTTATTTGACACAGCCATGTCCTGTTTAAATGCTGCTTTGTTCATACCTTAAAGTGCTTTTAACCCTTGTGTAGTCTTCACATTCTGTATACTCCCCTTGTCCTAAGGGTAAAAAATGACCCGCCCTTCACTAAAATAACGCAGCTTAATTGAATTTTAAACCCCAAATCTATTTTGCACTAAGAAACAACCTGTCACACACCACAAACTTTGTCATCAAATTTCAAGTTGAGAATTTCTTTATTTTATTTTTTTAAGGTTCTCTGCTGCTAAACATAGTGGCGGGTCATTTCTGACCCTGAACTCAACACAGGGGTTAACTAGTTCCCTCCTGATAGGCGAGAAAAGCTGGTGCACAGTATCTCTCAGTACCCGTGTCCAAGTGGAACAGCAGGCCAGAGAGCTCTAGGGCAGAGATCAGCAACTCACGGTCCTCCAGGGCCGAGAACTGCTGCTTTTCCACCCTCCCTTTACCCGGGAGAAAGATGTGAACACAGTTTGGCCAATCAGTAGCATCAATTACCTGGGAGCAAAGAAAACCAGGGCCAGAGTTGATCATCCCTGCTCAAGGAACTTCCCCACAGCCCAGCCTGGAGCCCAAGGGTCATCAAATCTGCCCCCCCAAATCCTAATCCAGCCCTGGGAATTAACTGAACATTTTGTGCTACGGATTGTCCAGACTACCCTGACTCCAGACTCCCCGGTAAAGTGAGGCCGGAGGACCCAGGAGGACCGCGCGTTGAGCAACAGAGACTCAGCCTCTCAGCTGGGCGCCGTCTGTTCACCGGGCACCGCCAGTCTTTGTTTGGGCTGAGAAAGACCGGCCTTCTCCAACGTTTAAACAACAACTGTTTGTGGTTCCGCTCAACACGGAAAACCTCTCCTCCAGGGCTCAGCCGGCAGGGATCCAGTGTGTAAAGTTCACACTCCTCCCTCCGCATAAAATCAGCGCGCCGTCGTGTCATTAAGAAAGCCGCAGCCCAGCAGCCAGCCTTTTGATCACATTGAAGGGTATAATTAGTGTGTGCGTCTGTTTGTGACACACACACACACATACACACACACACACACACACACACACACACTCCACAGGCCACATACCAACCCTTACAGAGCAGAGCAGCAGAGAGCACATGCAGAAGCAATCGAGGCACTCGGTCTGCTCACGGTTACACTGATGAGAATCGCAGCGCGCCTGTAATCACCTCCTGCATGAACAAAGTGCATCTATTAGTCCCAGGTTCAGGCTGTGGCTAACCCCTCATAAACCCACAGGCCCTCCCTCCGTAATAAATGGGCCTAATCTGTTCACTGATGCCGTGGTCGTGGCTGGGATTTCGTTACAGGCCCCACAGGTGGGCTGCGTCTCGCATAAGCGGAGCTTCGCCTGTGTGCGCAAGTAGGTGAGAAAGCTGACGGCAGGGCCAGAGGTGGACCGGAAGTGGCCAGGCCGGGGCGGCCATCCTGTAGAACTGGACCGGCACGCAGCCGACCCAATCGGGCCCGCGCCAGAGATCGGGGGTGGGTGTGTGGGGGGGGGCCCATAAAGTCAAATGGCGGCTGATAAATGGGCCTTATCTGGGGCTGGTGGAACTGGGAAACGCTCTCTGCTTCCCCCAGATTACATTTACAGACAGGAAGAAGGTGCACAGGGAGTGCAGGAATTCCGACCAGGACAGACCTCTCTCGCTTGTTTGGCAGCTGATAAAGAGGCTGGACGGGGCGGGGTGGAGGGTAACGGAGTGACTCCAGGCTGTGGAGGGGGGAGGGGGGGGAGGGAGAAGGGGGTGAGAAAGAGAGAGAGAGCGTGAGAGAGAGGCGTGTGAGCGAGTGTGAAAGAGAGAGGGAGAGAGAGGGAGAGTGAGTGAGTGCGAGAGAGAGGGAAAGAGGGAGGGAGAGAGGGGCAGGAGTGTGCTTGTGGGGCAGGGCTGGCCAAGCACAGTCAGGGTGGATGTCGTCGTCGTCCTCCCAAAAAACGCACGGCCCGGGAGAATGTCTGTCTGGCCTCAGCCAGTTACGAGTCCCCGAGCTCCACAGCGGAAGCCCCCTGTTTCCTCACCTCCCGAAACACACCGCCTGGGGTGAGGCAAGTCGCCCCCACACCCATCCACCTCACGTCCAACCCCCGCCCCCCGCCAACACTGGCTCTCCTTATTCCTTTCCTCTTTCAAAAAAATAAAAAACTTTGTCTACACTGCAGAATGTATTAAACACAGCTGATGAAGGGGGTGAGACATTTCATATCCTCTGTCGAAAGGCTCCAATAAGAGCCTCCACCAAACACCCCAACGCACAGCCCTGGCCTTCATACCACTCGGACCAGCCTGCCAAAAAATCATTACCCTTTACGGGGATTATGAAAAATGCAGTTCAAGAAAAACATATGAAATATTTCACTTCACTGAACTGAGATCCAGCAGACTGCAGTCCATGAAGTGTATGATGAATGGCGGTGGGCAGGGTAGAGTTATTAATAACGCGTAAATGCATTTTGCGATGTTTCTACGTTTTAATAAAAACAGAAAGCTGGCTTATAACAATAGCTTCAAAAGTTTCCTGTTCTCGCCGTTTGGATACAGTGATTTATGAGGGGCACGGGGTCGGTGGAACACCCACTTGAGTGTATCGTTTCCTCAGTGAAGACCCTTGTCCTGCGCTGAAACCGCGCGGTGGCGACCGTTATTGACAGCCACTCTTCACCTGCGGTTGCCACGGAGACCATATCATGAGCAGTTTGAGCACTAGTTCAAAGAAACACAAAAGATTGCGAGGAAAATGTCAAGTGCGCATTGTGTTGTCTTTTGCAGCGGTTTCACGTTTCCATTCTACATTCTAGACGTTTTATTGCCACATCCGTTTTTTATATTTGTTGAGTCACTCTCCAGAAATGTGATTAATATATACGTTTCAAACCTGTATTCTGCCGGACCACTGTTTCGCAGACAGATACATGACAACTGTTGCTTGAAAAAGCCACATCAGTTGCGTGTTTACACACCAAAAACAATCTCTGCCATGTCTCTCAAAAACAGCATCTTCCCCTGTACCGTCTAACAAATACAAGAGTGCCGAGTTACTGAGATTTAACGAAATATTTAATTAACCTGAAGTGCACGCGCAGCAAACCGTCACTTGCGCATACACCAAGACACGCGCCTGTGGCCACTGCTCAATTTCGTGGGATTATTTTTTTTAAAGCAACTCACTTTCCTAATTTCGCAATTGCCCCAATGAAACTGCGACTTTTAAAAGTAGATAATTTGCTTGAGTAAGTTACCTGATTGTATGTGATTTCTCCGAACGTACAGGCCTGTTTCATTTCTGCATTTCAGACCGGAGACCGGAGATTCAGACGTAAAGCAAAGAGAAGGAGCAGAGCCTATTCAAATTCCTCCGCTCTCCCGAGGCCAGCCATCGCGCTGCTTTTTTAAGAATATTAAAACTGCCAGAAGGGAAATAAAGAGTTTCTCTCTACGCTAACAGTTTCACTTGCTCATTTACTTTTAATAAAAGCAAGCGATCGGGTTCGGTTTCGAGACCTCCTGCGGGATTATTGCACGCATATTTAAGGTCGTTACATGCTATTTATAATGACACGCATAAGTGCACGAGTATATATATTTTTTTCAAACGGTAAATAAAAAATACATCTGAAGTAGGTCCTTCTGCCAGCTGGGTGAAGGGCCAAGTGCTATTCCATGGGTTTCTGGCAAGAGAGGCCTACTTCTGCTGTCTGAGTAAAAACTGAAAAGGTGGTAAATACCCACTCTATTGTCTATTGAAAGATAGGCCAACAGTGTCCACCCACACGCCCAGACACTGTTTAGCAGAACCAGAGCTCCCAAGGAGTCAAAATAAGTGAACATTTGCAGCAGAGAACAAATTTCACAACCACCACTTCCATTTTCCATCTGGCTAAAGGACTTTTAATGACCTGCTTAAATGAAGTCAGTTCACTATCTCCCTCTTGCTCTCTCTCTCTCTCACACACACGCACGCACGCACGCACATACACGCACAATGGCAAACACATAAGGGACCTCTCATGAACTTGTCAGCTCCTCACAGATAAATTATAAAAAAGGGAAACACAAGCACATCAAATAAATGCCTCCAAATGAGATAACAGCCCTGCTCTAGATGTCTGAGAAGGGTCACAGGGCGTGTGTGTGTGTATGAGTGCGAGTGTTGTGTGTGCGCGCATGTGTGAGTGTGTGAGTGTGTGTGTGTGTGTGTTAGGCTGGAATGGGGGGGGGGGGCAGCTACATTCGGTTCACTTTATAAAGGGGGGGAGTATTAAAGAGTCTCACTTTACAAATCAAACAGGGCGAGAGAGAGGGGCGCGATAACGAGTGGGCAGCGGCCCAAACAAACAGTCCCCCGGTCCTTCCTCATCCACATCCTTCAGGAGGAAGCTGTGGTTCTCCTGCCCCGGTCCTCACAGCACCGGAACGCCTTTCACTAACACGGCCTCTCTATCAGGCGCAGGGGAAGGCCCGGGAGAGCGACAACTGGGAATTCTGCATCTATGCGCCATTATCTTACTTTCAGACAACTGCCAACTTTCTCTCTCTCTCTCTCTCTCTTTATCCACCCCCTCGCTGCTCCTCTCTCTCTCTCTCTCTGTCCATTTCTCTCTGCTTCTCTCCATTTCTTTGTGTTCCTCCCTCCCTCTCTCTCTCTCAGTCCCTCTCTGGGAGAACACGCACTGTACAGGCACAGAAGAAAAGGTTTAACAGTTGAAAGGATACAGTCTGCCAGAAGTATAAAGCCATGGCCTTTAGCCAAAAAGTGGTGTGCAACACAAACGGTAAAGGGTTTACATAGGGCCTTCATCCCAAGCACTGTAGAATTGAAGCTTCTCATTCACCCATTCACTCACACGCCAACTGTGCCACAAAACCAGTGGTGAACAGCGCCACTAAAGATGAGCAGTGGATGAGATCATATCTGGATGGAACCTCTGATCGAGTCGCCGGAAAACATTGGTCTTCATTTCAACCTTAATTCGGCACACCGTTCTACTAATTAGCAGCTCTAGCTGTTGAATGAGGTGTGCTTTCTTAACGATGAAGTGAAAATCTACAGGATGATGAATGAACATTTCGAGGAACAGTGTTGGGCTGTTACTCCCTGGCCTACAGAAGCACAATTCGAGGGATGTGGGGTGCAGTGAGAAGCCATGTTAAAACACGTGTGGGCTGAACATCGTTTTCACCGAACACGGCAGACGGGCGCGACGGAGCACGCGGCCGAGCCGGGGAGACGGAGCCTCGCGTCTCATTCTCACAGAGGAAGAGAGCGCATCGTCATCGCGGGCGTCAGAAGCGCAGCGAGAAGGGGCGCCGCGCTCTAAAAAACAAGCCCCTGTGCAAACAAAGAGGGCCAGTGCCACCCGCTCTCCCTCCCCGCCGGTCTCAGCGGGCCGAGGCGGGCAGGCCGCGGGTGCGCCGGCGAGATTACGGAGCCGGGCCGCGTCTCTTTCTTTTACACTTCTTTAAAAAGCTGTGCCATTCATCCGACAGTCGCCAGCGGGGTGGAGAGGTGGTGGTGGTGGTGGGGGGTTTATCTGCACTCTGCACGCCCGGGGCAAACCAGCGGGAGCTCCGCCGAGGCCGCTATCGCAGTCCAACGGGACGGGCCGGGCCAGGGGCGCAGGGTATTCGCATTCATCTGACCCCCCCCTCACCAACGGTCACGCCCTGATAAGGCTGGAGGTCAACGGGTCTCGCTATGCCAGCTGCGATGCCAGAGGACCCCAAACACACAGAACCCACCACGGTTGGCACTCACAGACACACACACACACACACACACACACACACACACTGTGTGCTGCCGAAGCCTATCCACTTAGAGGTTTGACGCCTTGTGTGTTGAGAGATGCTCTTCTGCATACCACTGTTGTAACGTGTGGTTATTCGCGTTACGGTCACCTTCCTGTCAGCTTCGACCAGTCTGGCCCCTCTCCACCGACCTCTCATTTCTTCCTGAAAAAATAATATATATTTAACAAGAGTATAGCAAAAGAAAAAAACGAAATGAATCGGGTGCATCTGAATTCGAAGTGCTGCTCAGCGCGTGTCCGAGAAACTACGGTATCACAATCGCCTAATAACGAACAGCTTCCTTTAGCAGAAATAGTGTCTCTATTTCCAACTAAGATCCTCAACGTCTCACGCGGCCACGCCTCAGCTGCGATGCGGCTACGGCGCTTTTGTTCCCTAGTGACTCAGGCAGCGAGGTGACGTGTGGGGAGGGATGTTGACACAGTTGTCTGTCATCGGCCTCAGCACTCTGAGTGGCAGCTGGCCAGCGATCCATCTCCTCATTCTCTCAGCCAATCACATCACACATGCCATGTGAGATGTAGGCTATAACACGCATAAACAGGGCTTAGAGGTAAACATATTTTGGCAGGTAGGCCGGATTACACAACCCCAGCACACACACACGGACACACACGCACACACATACACACAAAGCTTTCTGTCCCCGGTGTTTTTACCAGGGTACAATATGCCAACATTCTTCCAAGCGTGAAACTCAACCACCCAATTACCCACAGGCAATGCCATACCTGCCTGCAAGGTGTTCTGGGGGAGGGGTGTGCCAGGGGTGGGGGGGGGAAGGAGCCTCAGTGAATGGGTTTTTAGTTGGGGGGGAGGAAAAAAACACACGAGACACAACGCACTCACCAAACCTGATGAGAAACGGCAACAGAAACGTTCTGAGCAGTGGCGGTTTGTTCAGGACTGATCTCACGACTGTGGAGCGCCCCGCAGAGGCACACCGCGACACAGCCAGTTTTGGGCTACCCACGATCCTTCACAGGGCGTTTACTCTTCCTCCTCAGTGGCAAGAGCACAGCACAGGTTTTTGTTTTGTTGTTTTACCCCCCCCCACCGCAGGCCAAATCAAACTCTGCTCAGACGGCGTTTCGGCGCGTACGCGTAGCTGCGCTTACGTACTTCCGCGTACGCCATGTTTATTTGCTTAGCAGGCCGGCCGCATCGGAGGATACTTTAACGTAGCGCGGCGCACATTTCTGCATGTTCTACATTTGTACAGCTGCGTATCTACTGAGGCAGGGTAAGTACCGCGCTCGGGGGTACAATAGCAGTGCCCCGCCGGGGAATCAAACCCGCAGCACCGCTCTCCGGCCGCACAGCGAGGAACTCTCCCCACTCCCAGCACTGACGCTTCACTGTGGAAAACGTGCCGTCGATGATTACAAACTAGAAATGTAAATGCATTAATTACGCTGAAGCACAACACTACATCAAGCACTCAATCGTGCTGGATGAATAAACATTAGCACAGATTTATAGGTACGTAAAATATACATTAATAAATTATAAGTGCATTTGAGTATCATATATACCAATTGCAATTATTACGGTTACAATATGCACAGCAGGTCAATTTTATTATGACAGGATATGACATCTACGATATCCCACCCAGGCGTACACCACGGATCAAAATGTGAAATGTGAAAAAATAATATTGACATATTTTAATATTAAAAGTTATTACATATATTGTATATAAAAAGTATTTTAAAAATGCTTAATGGATGTACAGTTCATTTAAGTTAGACTAGTTCAGAAAAGCCCAAATTATACTTTGAAATCATTATGACACCAATTATTACTATGCTATTACTATACTGATTATTACTATGAAACAAAAAGTATTACTATTATATACTGTAATCCCAAGTGAAAGTGCAGACTTCTCACAGGTAATATTTATGAGAAAAAAAGGGCACAAACAACCGCTTAAGAGGGAGAAACTTTGGCGGAGAAAATCAAAAGGCTCATTCCGAGAAGAACGAACAAAGTTGAGGAACCGCCACCCCATGTCGCCCCCTGCTGGCAGAAGGCGTTAATTACAGGGCACGCAGCAGTAATCACAGCACAGGATATTAGCTGTAACTGCATATGCCCACATAAGTCTTATTTGCTTTTCCTGAAGGAGGCTGGGCTCCCATGGAGATTAAGCGGCCTGCAGACAGGAAGGGCCGACCGCACCGAAGGCGAGGGGAACGTCGCTGGGCTTCGGCAGGAGAGAAACGGCACAAGAGAGGAAGCAAAACAAGAGCCTCGCATATTTACAACACCGGCAGCAGAAAGGGGCTGAGATAGAGCGACAGGAGGAAGAAAAGGCAATGATCTGTCGGTCTGGTCGGTCCAGCAGTAAGAAAAATACATAAGTGAGCACAATAAGCACAGCAAGTAAATTAAGAAAAGTTAGGTACAGTAAGTATAGTAAGCACAATAAGGCAAGTAAGGTAAGTCAGGAAGTATGTAAGTAATTAAATGGCACTAGAGAGGAAGCTAAGGTCGTACATATTTAGAACGCAAACAACAGAAAGAGGCAGAGTTAGAGCAACAGGAGGACAGAAAAGCATGGTTCTGTCTGCTTGTTTGTCCGGCAGTCAAGTAAGTACAGAAAGTAGCTAAGTAAAGCAAATGGTACTAAACAGGAAGCTGTATTTTCAACCCCAACAGCAGGAAGAGTTAGAGCAACAGTCAAGAAGTACAGAAAGTTAAGTTAAGCAACTAAAAGGCACGAGTTAAAGCAACTGAAGGAAGTAAAATCTGGGTTCTATCTGTCTGTTTGTCCAGCAGTCCAGTAAATAAAGTAGTACATGAAATAAGTACAGTTAGTACAGTCAAGTAAGTAAAATGGCACTAAAGAGGAAGCTAAAAAAGAGCCTACAGTCAGTCAGTCAGTCAGTCAAGTCTGTCAGTCTTTTTGTTTGTTTACCCCTCTGCCTGCCCGTCTGTGTAGAAAGCCAAATCGAACAGCTTGTTTAATTAAGCGGGGATAATTGAGCGGGGATGGAAGGAGGGATAAAGAAAGGGGAAGAGAGAGATGGAGAGGTGAAAGCCGTGGAGCTCGTTTGTCGGAGGGAGAGATGGAGAGCCCTGGACCTCCGGGTTGGGGCTAATACCCCTGTGAGACACAGCGTGACCCCGGTCAGGTTACCCCGCTCATTGGGGGGGGGGGGGGGCTCTCGCTCACTGCAGCTGTAATAACAGTAGGCAGCGGGGGGAGGGGGGGGGGGCTCCGGAGAGTTAACTATCATGGGTGGCTATGAGGAGGAGGAGAACCTTTTGTACCGTCCTCTTCGGCAGCACCACGCAGCGCGCCCCTAGTCCCCTCCACGGTTCGGTTAGGCGCTGGAACGCCAGTTACACCCCCCCCCCCCCCCCGATCACTGACAGTGCACCCCCGACACCCATCACCCAGCCCCAACCACGGCTGCTGCTCCGCTTTACTGGAATAAATCTCACCTTCTTTCCCTCTAGCCATCTCTCCTGTGTGTGCGTGTGCGTGTGCGTGTGTGTGTGTGTGTGTACATGTGTTCTTGTACACTTCAATCAGTTTATTTAAATAGCGTTTGTTAATCCGATTTCGACAGCCCAGAGAGGCTTCAGTCCAGGCTGAAGCTAATGTAACATAATGAAGCCAAATAAGAAAACCACAGAGGCGCGAACTCTACAGACGCACCACATTTTTCCTCTCCTGAACAGGCAGTTTTTCAGGGCCAGAGCAGGGTAGCCGTCACAGCGCTAACACGCTAACACAGCCCCTCCTCCCACCTCCCAGCCAAGGGTCGTTAGAACATTCTGCCATTTCACTGCTCTGTTTTTCTGGGGGGGGGGGGGGGGGTCCGGTGTAATTTAGAGAAAAGAACGGGAGGGTCTCTCGTTTGGGCCTGCCAGCATTCGCCTGGCCTTCCATCACTGGTGTCCTTTAATGCCCGGGCGGGTAACTGAGCCTCATACAGGGACTCCTGCTCTCTCCATAAATAATCCACACTCTCAATTAAATGTCAGACTAACACACAGATATTTGGAATGATGATATGAGAGAGTGTGTGTGTGTGTGTGTGTGTGTGTGTGTGTGAGAGAGAGAGAGTGTGAGTGTGAGCATGAGTGTGAGTGAGAGAGAGAGAGAGAGAGAGAGAGAGAGAACACTCTTGCCATCGCTCAGGATAAGAACGACAATTACACAAATTCCAAGCCTCCTGAATCAAACTGCCAGACGATATGGTGGGAACTGTATCAGAAAGATACGAGAACACTTTTAAAAAGGAAGAGACCGTGAGATAGCACGAGAGAGACCGTCACTGATTGAGGCGTTTCTCCATTCATTCCTGTTTTGACCAGTAGCCACCATCCACCCCATACCGCCAGTGCCCAAGACCAAAAGTAAAAACACCCATCCCATCAGCTGTGCAGTCGGCCCCCTGGCCCCCGCCCAGACCCTGCAGGGAGCACATTGGGAAGGTCTGTTCAGGCCTCTCACCAAACCCAGGATCACAGACCGGGGCGGTGCAGAGATGTCAGACAGACACGACCGCTCCATTAGGCTGACAGGCCCATTCATCACCTGCAAGCTTAGTATCACACACACTCACATAACCACACTCACACACACACACACACTCACATAACCACACTCACACACACACACTCACATAACCGCGCGCACACACACACACTCACATAACCGCGCGCGCACACACACACACACACACACACACACACACACAATCACATAACCGCACACACACAGACACGCACGCATGCGCACACACACACTTTCTCCACTTGGCATAGCCTAATCGATCACACACACTTGACCTAGCTCAATGTCTCTCACACAGATTCTCCACTGGGGATAGTATAATGTAACCCAATGTCCAACACACACACACACACACACACAGAATGAAAAAAAAAAAAAAAGACAGATCTGCTGTCTAGACACTCAATTTAAAAATCACAAATGCCTGCTCAATCTCTATTAAAGAATACAGAGTCCAGAGTCCATGCTTTCTTTCCCCACATGGGCTTTTACAGAGGGAAGGGACGATATCTTATTCATTATGCCACAGACGTAAATAAGGCCTGGCTGTTTAGTCTCACTTCCAACTACGTGACGAAACAGCACTACAAGTGCACAATAGCGCACCGTAAACGACTTCCCGTCTCGCATTCACACACTGAGGCACGGGGGGGAAACCTAAACAGCATTTACAGAGACGGTACAACCCTCAAGCTCTGTGTGTGTGTGTGTGTATGCATGCGCGTGTGTGTGTGTGTGTGTGTGTGTGTGTGTGTGTGTGTGTGTGTGTGTGTGCACGCGTGGGTGTGTGTGTGTGTGTGTGTGTGTGTGTGTGTGTGTGTGTGTGTGTGTGTGTGTGCACGCGTGGGTGTGTGTGTGTGTACCTGCTCAACCAATCACGTCTTCAGAACCATTAAACGGAGACTTAAAAGCACTTATTTTCTGAGATACATATAGCCTACAAGTTATGTGCAACACAATGCATACCTATATAGATATTCTGATTCATTGTTCGTTGAAGTTCATTGACAAACTCCCACTACTCACATTATTAAATTCATAAAATTCAACTTGCTACCAAGGTAAAGTGCAGTACGGTTGAACTGCATTTGGGGCCAAATCCGACTTTCCGTGATTAACTGCAAGAGAAACAGGCTCACAAAGACCTGCAGGTACGAATCACTTGTGACATTAATAAAAATACTGTCAGACAAGCCAGGAACTGACTGTGTTGAAAACCCATTTATTTTGGCATATTTGTATTTTTATTGCTTTATTTTAATGAAATCACACCATGGCACTTGGCAAAAATGCAAAAATCAAGCAGAGATTCCTAAAATCAATCTGGCATATTAATTAAGCCTGAAGCAATATTTAAAATGGGAATTAGGAAGAGTACCACTGACTAAAGGCATCACCCTTTAGTCAGAAAGATTTTCACACATTTTAAACTGCACTATTGGAGCACTGTAACCTATAATTCAAGGTCGGTGGTTCAAGCCCCAGTGCAGCCACAATGAGAGCCAGCTCGGTTGGGCATTTGAGCAAGGCCCGTAACCCTGCATTGCTCGAAGGGCATTGGGTCCCTGCTTTGTCTAATTAACTGTAAGTCACACTGAATAAAAGCGTCAGCATCAGCTTGAAGGGGACTGGTCCCTGCTCAGTCTAATCAACTGTAAAATCATCAGCTAAATAACCAAAAAAATGTTTTATCATTGGACATGATGCACAGTCTGACCAGCAGGGGTCACTGTCCCCAACGCGGGACAGTGACCCCCTTGTATGTGAAAACTACTTGCCGAATAAAGTGATTGTGATCGTGATTGTGACTGCGAGGAGCAAGCGGAGTGACAGTTGGGCAGATAGCACAGCCTCCTCTCGCTGTGTGGCTCAGGGGCCACGCCTCCACAGCTGGAGTGAACCGGCTCCGTCTGCAAAGCTCACTCATCACATTTACAAAAAAGAAGAAAAAAAAAAGAAGTTATGTCCCACACTAAGACACTAACCCTCCGGGGTTTCTGCAGACACAAATTAAGAAAAGATGTCGAGAGACACCGGAGGTGCAGTGTCAAAAGCTGCTACTTATTTTATCCGCTCAGACCTTCAAATCTCGTTCCGAGACCGAATCAATCTTCGGGAATGAAAACGGACAGATTCTTTGTTTTATTATTATTATTTCTGGCAATACAGGCGCGCGTACTCCTGTCCAGAGGTGACCAAAGGTCGTTACCCAGATGGCATTAGCAGCAGACGTTACTTCAAACACATCTTTCATGCGCGGCGAGGTGGTGTGGGAGAGGAGCCAGCAGGACCAAGCCCCCTGCCCCTCGCCCCGGTTCCACGCGTTTAATCCTGCGACCCAGGACGTCTCAATCCCCCTGATTTATCACACAATACATCAGAGCCCGCCCACGTAACTCTGGCCAGAAGGCCCCCACTGCGGGAGTTTATGGTTTAATACGGACAGTAAAACACTGCGCTAAGGAGCCCCTCCGCGAAACACAAGTCAGCAAGCACACTGCCTGCCCGACACCTCGCACATCTGCCCCTAGTGGCCAAACGCAGTAATTACTGACGCTGGGAAAACTGGAAACCAGTAGAGAGAAAAGCAACATGGTAGCCGTTCACAACTCACCAAAACCGGTAGAAATTGTCTGTACATTTTTAACTGAAAGAACTTGTTACTTTATTACTACTATTACTACTATTATTATTATTATTATTAAAACAATAATTAGAATTTACTGAAAGTAACTTCATTATTTTAGCACCTTTTTGTTACAGGCATTCATGAAAGGGATCACTGCCATTCTCACGGCAAATTTTGACTGTAAAGCATTCTTAACTCAATACCCACCCCCGCCCCAAAAAAACCCCCCAAAAAAACCAAACCTCTGTACCAGCTCATTTCAGAGTACCTGAGGGACCTCCCAGCAAAACCCAAAACTGTCCACCAAACTGCCTCAGAAACGCACAGTAAAAATGCCAGGATATATATAAACTGCACAGCTGCCCTGTTTTAGTCACAATGTCCATATTCAAAGTGTCAGAGGGAGCAGTCCCACACGTCTCTGTGCCTTTCAGTCTGGGGGGGCTGGAGCGTGGGGGGGGGGGGGCTCCTGTGAATGCAGAGCACTGAAATGGCTTTTCCTGTGGAAAAAGGTGAGAGGAAACATTTTTCCTGGTAAAAACCTCCAGAGGATGTATGTATGTGTGTGTGTGTGTGTGTGTGTGTGTGTGTGTGTGTGTGTGTCCTCTGAGCACGTTCTCTGAGCTGCTCTGTGTACTATCCGCAGTGCTCCACTTCAGAAGCCCTTTAAACTACATTTCCGCAAGCGTTTTAAAGACTCGCAGCAGAAATGAAAGGAAAGGATTATTAAAAACAAAACCACCAAAAAAGAAAAAACCCACACTAACAAACATAACATTCATATCAGAACATAAAGGCACATTATGAGGGGAATAGGCCACTCAGCTCAGCGAGGCTCACCTTTGGCCCACAGTCTAGAGCGGATACAGTACGATGCTCACACCTCGAGGGGCTTTGCCTCTGGAGACCTGCTTCATACAGTACAGACCCTCCAAAATAACCTTCAGTTAAAATACATTTCACCCATTTCACATATATTGTGCCAAATACAATCAACAGACGGTATAACGCATTACATACTGTCCCAATCAGCTGACTTGATTATTATAAATGTTTTTATGCAACCGATACATTTAAGAAAAGGTAACATGTGCGAAACATATTTCCAACCGCCCAATCATAACCAGGCTACAGACAGCGCTGAAAACAGGCAAACGGGCGACGGTGGAAATGCCTTTCCAGGGTTACGAGAGGAAGCCATTATATATCCTGCCGAAACGCATTGCCTCCACGAACAATGCTCCGGCTCACCTTCCCCACTAACATTTCAAATGCCTTTCATTCATTCTTGAAACGTGCTCATTGTATGACATAGAACGCCTAAAACATTGTTTATTTTTCTTTCATCTCTCTGCAGAACATAGAATGAATATGAACATTGAATTGCATGTTATAATAAAGTGTAAAATAAAGTTGTGTGTAAAATAGAGTTATCATCGTTACTTTGTACTTCCATAATTATAACGATTACAACTGCTATGTTTTGCACTTGCTGCACCACCATTTTAATGTTAAAATGCCGATTACAGTTTGTTCTCCGCTCACTCTTCCAGCTGTGAAGATTGACCGTTTCCATCAGAATTCTGTGTGAACCTCCCACAATGCTTTGCGGTGCAAACTGGCTCGTAACATCAGCAAACGCTACCGGAATGGAAACTGCCTTTGATCAGGCAGCCGCCAGAGGGGATGTGGGAAGGTGGCTCATGAAGCAGGGTCAGAGGACGGCTTTGCCCCCACAAGTGGGTGCACGCGCACGCACACGCACACACACACACACACACAGACACACACACACACAGATGTAAATATTAACCAGATGGAGAGCAGTCTCTGGCTGGATAAATACCACACGGAAAAGGCAAAGTCACAGGAGGACAGCTAATGAAGCTAACGGGCACCTGCGTGCCGTGTTAAAGGTGGACTCCCTCAGAAACCTCGGACGTGTGTGTTTTAGGGAGGAGAGGGGGAAAAGGGCGGGGTGCCGTGATGAACAGCATCAATTAGCAGTTCTGTTCCTCAGATGGATCTGTCAACAGTCTGGCCGAAGACCAGGGCTGAGGGGGGAGACATCTAACACCTCCAGTCTGCCCTTTTTGAGAGGTGGGGGGGGAATTAAAAAATTCAGGAAAGGAGAGCAGGAGGTGGGGGGGGTGGGGGGAGGAAAAAGGCACAAGTTTAGAAACAAGAAGTGTTCAGTGCTCCTCAGACGGCGTGCACCACGGCTCCCACACTGGCCCCACTGTGCTCCCGTCTACTGAAACCTGGCACTCGGTCTAGAAAAAGTCAATAACAGGAAGTCAATCATAACTGCCCTGGTTTCCGTTAAGTACAGCACTTTCAGCGGGCCGGGCCAGCCGAGTTTTCGTGCGAGACGAGGAGAAATAACCAGCTCAGGCTCCAATCTGGAGGTCCACCGAGTCACAGCCATTTCTGCCCCTTTTAATGCCTCTTCTTTTTCAAATAAAATGGTACATTTTATATTACTACCGCAAAAAAAAAAAGTCCTGTGTGCAATCTAAACTGCCAACGAAAGCAATAGCTCACATACCCAGGCAGGTTGTGTGTATTCACAAGAGGATAGTTAATTTATACAGGACTCACAACACCTGAGCAGAAAATAGACCCACTTTGTGATTGTTTCCAACGATAAAAAAAAACTATTTTTTAAATCACGCTTGCAAAAGTACATGAGTAAGAAATCACGCTGTAAATCATTGGTGCATCCGTCCCACCAAGGAGGGTCCCAAACTGTTTTGTCTGTGAACTTCTGCAGTCATAAAAAGGGGTCTATGTCTTTTGACAGTCCTCAGCAGCCCAGGCTGGCAACGGAGGGTGTTCCACACCACCCCGCTCCAATGGGAAAAACTCCTGGGGTTTTTCGCCAAAACACACTAAACCCAGGTGGGTACCTGTGATCAACAGGGAGGATCTGACATCAGTACGGATTTTCAGTGAGGAGTGCCAGGTAGGTGCGTCGATTGCTGAGCTCACAGAATAAGGCAGAAAAGTAATTCACAAACGAGATCGCAAAGTCGGCAATTCACATTCCAACAGCCAAAATCAAGACATGCGCGTAGCACATTGTATTTGTTGCTCCGGTGAGTCACACACCCCCCCCCCCCCCGCCCATCCATTAAAACTCATTAACTCGCGTCCCCCACCGGGTGTCCCCGTGCAGATTGGGAGAGGGCCAAAGGTCACAAAACCACGAGGGAGATTCGGACACACCTGTGCTGTTCAGGTGATGTGGCAGCAGAACCCCGGCAGCCACCACTGCCCCTCACCACGCTAAACCCACCACAAACAGGGAGTGAATTCATCCCGGATCCTCACACCGGCCTCGCAGACTGCCTCCCTCTTGGGCTCATAAACTCCAGCGTGTAAACAAATAAACCTGGCCCAATGAAAGCGCTCGGCTCTAATTTTAGAGCTGTGATTCCTATTCCCCTGGACTGACATCATGGAGGTTGGGACCTAGAGCCAGGCACTTTCTCCGTTCTATTCCAGGCACCTGAGAAGTGACATATTCAAAAATTCCACCCCCTTAACTAGTCTGCACATTTACTGTACAATGTCTAATCTCTCTGCTGTTCAAGCTTAAGATGGAAATATTGCAGGAGAAAGTATACACACAAAGCAACAAACAAAGTTAAAGTTCAGGATTTTTCTTTGCGTACCAAACAGTAAATGGTTGGCATGTATATAGTGCCTTTATCCAAAGCGCTGTACAATTGATGCTTCTAATTCACCCATTCATACACACCAACGGCGATTGGCTGCCATGCAAGGCAACTATGGTATGGACTAATTTGACTTTAGGTGAATTACTGTGGGACAGCACTCGAGACACGCAGAGCTTAAGTTGAATCTGAGAGGAATCACTCTGTCACACTCAATACTGCAGAGGGAGGGCAACACACACTGGAAGAGCTCAGCCACTCACATCCACACACCCCCTCCATTTCTACACTTTCCACAGCTTCATGCTGGAAAAATGACCCTTTAAGCACAGACAAGAATTAAAAAGAGGATACCATTAAGTCCAAAGATGTCTGGCTTTGAGTATGAGTAAGAACTTAAACTAGCTATGATTTTTTTTGTCTGGACAGAGTGAAAACGTTTGCCACAAACATAAACAGACCAATATACTGAGCTATCGTTACAGAATGTAGAATATAGGAGGCTACACATGATGCAAAGACTACATATGAGATTTGCAAACAGTGCCCGATATGCTATGCGCGACGCAGTGGCGGCTGGTGGCCATTAAACTGGGTGGGGCGCCACATAACCCTACAACTCTGACCAACAGATCTAATATAATTAGACAGCGAAAGATGTAAATAAACCGACAAACAAGGAATCACAAACCATCGCGAATTGTTCTCACAAAGACAAGATACAGCAAGACCCAAGACGTTAATAATTTCACTCGGTTACATTACTTAGCCATGGTCTGGGGAAATACTCGATTGGATAGATGGTGATTAACTTCGTATAGTCGTTCAAAGTTTGGCAGGTAATCGAAGTCAAGTCTAATCACCACTCTAAATTCATACGCTGCCCACGGTTTGCTCCAATAAAGTTTGCTGGTGTGCCAATAAAGCTATTTGCATTTAAAAATTGTGAACTTGCATCTGATATAAATTAATGGTTCTGTAAAGTACATTAACGTTACATTGACATATTAGCCAGCTCTCTTAATGTGTTGCTAGTTTGCTAATGTTATATAACGTCCTGAAATGGTTGTTGGTAAATGGACAACTCAACTAGCTATAGTCTTTCCCTTTATTGGCTATCACCAGCACAAAACAGAGAAGCTGGGTATGTTGGCTAGTGTGTGATTTTTGTGTGATGATGTGTGGCCAAACACTATTTGGCCCTTTTTACAACACCGGTGTAACATTTTAAGGTGGACCGGGAATTACGAATAAGAGGTTGCAAATAAGAAACCAATTTCAGCCTCGTTTAAACCCTTTAAGTTAACCAAGATACATTTTAAAAAAAGAAAGTCAAAACCGGAATTAGTCATCTAGCTAGCTTCTCTATTTTGAACAGAACATAACCAACAAATCCAACCATAGAAACATGCTGTAACAGTAGCCACCTTAGCAGGTTGAAGTAGGCCTAGTTTAGTGCCAGCAAAAAAATAAAAATAAAAAAAAAGTTGTATTTTGAAGGCGAATTGGCCAAACATAATAACGACCCCGCTTATATTTCAATCGTTGATAAAATACCTTTTTTACAAGTTTGTATCAACATGCAGTAGCCGACAGGCTAAGGACTAACTACCCGGGCTAGCTTGCCACCTAGTCAAGGAAATATACTCAGTAGGGAAACATAAAAAAAAAAAAAAAATTTTAAACTGAACGGTATCCCTAGTTAACATTTAAAATGCAAAAAAACGCTTCCAATGTTGTAGCCATCTTTCATTCCTTATTTAGGATAGTTTTCAAAATGGCAGCCCTCTTGTAAGGCCCATCTTGGTTTTCTATCCTGACTCTTGCTCTTGTCATGTTTAGCAATGTCGGCTATTTCAACAACATTTTACATCTTCTACTTTCCAGTTACCTTTTAGGCTACACAAAATATTAAAATAGTGTGCTGAAGAAAAGACAAGCAAATCCAGTCCATACATTTCTCTATCATGCTTTATTTTTCTCCGACCCGACAGGAAGTGTGTGGGGGCGGGACAGGAAATGAGGGTAGGTCTAATAGATGAGTGCTAGGGGTTGCTGCCAATGGTCGCTGTTCTAGCAAAGGCACTAAGTGGGAATAGAATGCCTATTGGCCAGGGGCGCTAAAATGTACGCCCTGCCAGGTTTCCATCAGTAGCCAATTAGTGTGGCACAAATACATAGCCCAAAGAGAAAGCATGCCCCTTCAATTGAACAGCCAAGCTATGTCTCAAACCGCATACTTCCTTACTCATAGTGCGCATAACTAGCATGCATCCATCTTGGAGTGCTAGTCCAAGTACTGTACTAATTGTAGCATAAATGCCATCGGCATTTGGTAGTTACGTCAGAGGTTGAAGGTAACAGGTCAGATGTCGCCACGAAGTGTGTCCCATTAATTAAAAACTACGGTGCTTTTAAAGTGCATTGGCTTTAGTGTTCCCAAGTGCGAACAGGACCGGAAGCAAGAGCCGTGCCCAAATGAGAGAAAAAAGGAAACTGACTTAAAATAGCCTATTATTATGTGTTTATGTAGCCTATGTACACCATTTTATGTCTGGTAAATCGGCGATTTGGCGGACAGAAAAGCCAGTGTGTTAGATGTTATAAATATTTTAATGAAAAAAAATATTCCTTCACTGACGGATCACGGCGTACACCACGCCCTATGGGCCCCTATTGACCGGCCGCCACTGGTGAGAAGGCTACTGCAGTTGTTCAGCTGGAACCACCACCGAGCGTAATCCTTCATTTCAGGCTGTCCCGGCCTTGTTAGCCGGACGAAGACGACCAAGCCAAGAGCAACAAATACAGTCAGCGCCTGACCCCGGCCAAGCCGGAGCAACGAATCGCAAGTCAGACGATACTACGGAATGACAAACCATTACAGTCCACATAAAACCGTGAAGCCTGCCCGGCGTCCCCGCTGCGAAAAACTGTCAGGGCGCGGTAAGATACGGCGACGAGGAGTCACCGCAAAGACAAACACAGAGAGCCGAGACCAGGCTAGCTCTCCGAAGGCTTGGGACTGCGCAGAACAAAGAGCTCTTCAAAACATCTCATACCAGGGGAGGATCGTGCTTGTTCAGTTATGGAACACTGCTTTCCCGAACCTGAACGGACCCGAACAGAAATACATCCTATAATAATTCTAAACGTTTAAAGCTTGTGTGTCCAGCTAATTCATTATAACCAGCTGTAGACCAGTGCAATACACTTATATCAATGGGTAATGGAATCAGTGATTGATATGGTATTTTACAACTGCAGAAATCTGAATATGTTCCCCCAAATCATTCTGAGACACACAGACGCCGTGCTTGCTGGCACGTTTGACTTAAGGACGATTATAAACAGAGCCGTACATCATCAGCAACGGGACGAAATACCGGGCATATCACAGATAAATGTAACTTTAAACGGACAGGAATTATGGCCTTTGATCGTTTCATGCCTGTGAGTTTGCATCTCTTTGAGCGTCTCCGTTCCCGGATCAGGGTCAGGAATTTCCACTGGGCTGAGACGTGCTGTGCTCTGCTCACGGGCCTCAGTGACACCAGCTTCTGCTGTGCTGCGTACCAGAGCTCACACACGACATCAAAGCGCCACCCTCTGGCAGAGAGGCAGAACTGCACCTGGCTGGTCATGCCGCCTACATAACGATGGTGATTTCTCCACCATCTGCTTGGCTGCTTCCTAACAACCATGGATGCAGTTTTCTGTAGAACCAAAAGGACTCAACACCAAACTATTATATTCACATTTAACATGAAATATTAAAGTCATTAATATTAACTTACTTTTAGTGTTTTGGTAATGTTGAAAACACATTGTTCTCTGTTGCTAGACGCACTAATGTTCTCTTAATGTGACATAATATCTGGTATACAATCAACACCCAGCGCTCCAAACTTTTTGGGGCGGGGAAAAAAGTATCTTGTCCATTTTCAGCATATTTACAAACATTCGCCGACAAACACTCACTCACTCACCATCTCACTCACACCATCTCACACACACACAGGCTCACACTCACTCACCATCTCACTCACGCTCACACACTCACGCTGATGCTCACATACACTCACTCACTCACACACCATCTCACTCACACCATCTCACACACACACACACACACACACACACACACCATCTCACTCACACCATCTCACACACACACACAGGCTCACACTCACTCACCATCTCACTCACACCATCTCACACACACACACAGGCTCACACTCACTCACCATCTCACTCACGCTCACACACTCACGCTGATGCTCACATACACTCACTCACTCACACACCATCTCACTCACTCACTCACACACACACACACACACACACACACACACACACTCACTCACGCTCACACACTCACGCTCATGCTCACATACACTCACTCACACACACACCATCTCACTCACACCATCTCACACACACACACACACACACACACACTCACTCACGCTCACACACTCACGCTCATGCTCACATACACTCACTCACTCACACACCATCTCACACACACACACACACACTCACACACTCACACACTCACACTCACACTCACACTCACACTCACACTCACACTCACACTCACACTCACACTCACACTCACACTCACACACACACACACACTCCAGTTCCACAGCTCTGTCAGTGGTGTACAGTGACGTGGAGTTGGCGGAGGGGCTCGCTGGGAGAGAGAGAGAGAGCACAACGAGGTCCCAGCGGGCAGGTTAACTGGCAGGACAGCCCATGTTTCTGCGCCAGTTTCCCTGGATACCGCCCTTGTTTTGGGCTGGGAAAACTGCGTTTTCCGAGCAGTCCAAACGGCCCAGGTAGAGGGTCTGGCCCTGTGACTGAAGGAGATGATTTCCCATGACTCAGTCTCGGACAGCTCCACCACCATCCCGCCTCTCCAGAGACCCGGGGCCCCCAAAAACCGAGCTTAAACTACACCAAAATAAGGCCCTGCACTCACATAATTACACATTTCAATATCTTACACCTCCCAAGACTGAATCGTTCTGAAATCGATCCCACCCCCTACCCCCCCGACCTCCTGCACAATCCGCCAAGCGATTCCAGTTTGCTTTGTGTGAATAACGGATCACCCACACACTTTCTGGCAGGAAAATTGAGATCGGTTACAGATTTATTATTTTACTGGTCTTTCTCGGCCCTGCTCCACGGATTTTGATGAGAAAGTGAACTGCGGAGCTGTTCTTTGGGGCGTAACTTAACAAGCACCAGTGATCATAATCGTCCAACATTAAAATAATCAACAATTAAATCTAGGCATTACAGTTTCCGTCTACACCAGGGATCTCAAACTCAAGTCCTGGATGGCTGCTGTGCTGCTGGGTTTTGAGGTGTTAACTCATTGATTGGCTCAATGGTCTGCACACCTCATTTCCAACGCCTAAATTAGCTGCAGATTGGAAGTAAAATGACAAAAACCAGCAGAGACTGAGGCCCTCCAGGGCTGGAGTTTGAGACCCCCTGGTGAACACATTTCCACATGATCAAACTGAATCTTTATTCACATGGCAGCACAGTAGTACCGCAGCCACGGTTGAGGAATCACACTGCACAGTACATTTTTCAAGGCGCTTATGTCTGTATTATTTATTGTCATGCCACCCTGGTTGGCCTGTAGCATAGTAGTTAAGGTACATTACTGGGACCCGCAATGTTGGTGGTTCGATCCCCGGTGTAGCCACAGTATGATCCGCACAGCCATTGGGCCCTTGAGCAAGGCCCTTAACCCCGCATTGCTCCAGCGGAGGATTGTCTCCTGCTTAGTCTAATCAACTGTACGTCACTCCGGATAAGAGCGTCTGCCAAACGCCATTAATGTAATGTAATGCAAGTCACCAATCCATCACAGGGCACAGACACCATTCACTCACACACTCATACCTATGGGCAGTTTAGACCCTCCAATTTAACCCAGCTTGTATGTCTTGTGGGGGGGGGGGGGGGGGGACCGGAGTACCTGGAGGGAACCCAGGTGGGCACAGGGAGAATATCAACAGAGAACATCTACAGAAAGGCCCTGGCCAGGATCCGAACCAGGACCTTCTTGCTGTGAGGCGAAAGTTCTATCCACCCTGCTGCTATCACCAACCGATGTCAGGAGAACCAGTCGGTCTGACGTTTGTTCTGTAAAACATTAACCGAGTGCTGTTGTCGTGTCTAGGAAACAAGAGTCCAAATCTCCAATTTGTCGAAAAACATCTTCGCGAGGGAAAAGACACCACGGTAGCAAGCTCTTCAGGAAAATCAGACTTTATTTAGCACCAGTGCATAAAGCCGGACCAGGTTTTTCATAAACATGGACCTGAACTGTCATTTTTCCACCCATTTTATACACAGTTACTCCTCCTACAACTCCTCCTCAAACCTCATTGTGGCAAATCACCCACACTGTTCTTATCTTAACTCCTCCTAAAACATCAGCTGACTTGGCAGCGCTACCTTCTCGGTTCTGAAACCATCGTGGCGAATTGCCCTATTGATTAATATTACCGAACATTAACCGAGTGCGGTCACTGTATTTCGTGGAGGCAGCGTCACTCACCGTAAATCCTCAAATTGTGTCCGGGGATTCTATTTGAAGCCGGGCCTTGGATAATAGCCGGGGGCGTGGTCGATTCGGACAAATAAAGGCTGCCCCCAAACACAAGCCGGGGTAATATTGCCTACCAGTAGGGCTATCAGTCCATGAGCACTAGAAGATATTGTTTTGATTTAACTCAATGAAATAAAAGAGCTCTTCTTAATATTTTATATTGTTGGTTGGTTTAATACTGTTGCCAATGAAAAGTCGTTGTCCTACACCATGGGTCTCCAACACATTGCTCTCAAGCTACCAGTCGCTTGCCGCCCCCTTCTGAGTAGCTTGGCTGAAGTAGTATACATTTAAACACAATTGTTGCCGCGAGGCATTCCAGCCTATGAATTTAATAAAAAGTAAATCAGGCAAAATTTAAAATTAACTCAATTTAGGCTACTTGGCTACGCAATAAGGTTTCCATGTATTTACAGCACAGTGCACGTTCAATGAATGAATGAAAGCAGCTGCCTTGGCTCGCAACAGACGGGTGGAAATCCCGACACTCTTTCAACTACATAAAACTTTACAGTGAACCATCAAATACCCCCCAGATTTCAGTGCCCATCAGTCCCAACATTTAGCAATGGAATCAAACAGTCGAAAAGTAAATTAAATCCCAAACCAAAGCGAAAATCTTTTGATTGCCTACCGGTATGCTGCTCCAAACGAAACGCATGTCTCACAATAAAACACAGGAAGGAACACTAGGAAAAAAAGATCCTTAACTTGCTGTTATCTACGCTAATTTGTTATTGTTCATGAAGGCGTGTCTGGCAAGTTGTTATTTTATGGATTCTGGACTTGCATGTGATTTATTGTGTTTGAGAATATTTGCAATAAACTAAGTCTGTTAAGACTGACACTATGACTTACCAAACGGTGTCCCTGATTAGCCTACACTAATTGATTTCTGAACGGTTACAGGAAGTGTTGAACAGTGTTGGCCCACTTTAAGTGTAGCCTTTTACTTTATTTCTAAGAATAAAATTCTACAACAGAAGCCTAATAAGAAATAAAGGCCTGCCGCGCATACAAGCCTGCCCCAAATAAAGGCCTGTGCTTTGTGCAGCCTAAGTAAATAAAAGTCCCCGGCCACAATTTGAGGATTTACGGTAGGCTATATAGTGCCTTGACATTAGACATAAATGGATGCTCAACCAGCACTGTCCGGTCAGACAGGAAATAACCAGCGAGACTGAAGGGATACATATATATTCTGTAAAGCAGGGCTCTCCAACCCTGGTCCTGGAGAGCTACTGGGTCTGCTGGTTTTTGTTTTCACCTTAAAATCAGCACCCTGCTGAGACCCAGGTAACCAGGTGAGGTGAGTTAATTAATCAATTAGAGCAGTTGATTACAGTTAAGTGGAGAGTAACAATGAAAACCAGCAGACCCTGTAGCTCTCCAGGACCAGGGTTGGAGACCACCGCTGTAAAGTATGACAGGGGATGAGGCGGATAGAGAGTATGTGGCTACTCGCAACAACACAGACGGAGGGGCAACTGCGTGCTACCTGCAAACACAACAATATGTACAACAATACAACAAACCGATTGCAACAAATCAGAGTGGTTTTCTGTGACGAGCCGAGTCTTTAGATTGATTCTTACGAGTCAATGATTGACAGCACAGGATGGCCCCACCCACTTAGAGAATAGTGATGCTTCTCTTTGACATCATTCGTACAAAGGCAAAGGTGCCCCTTTTAACAACAGGAACACGGCCAAGCCAGGTGATCACACAAACAGGCCCCGAAACCATTCACCTGAACTCTCAACTGTGTCTCAGATTTCACTGAAGAGCCTATCCTCTCCATGTCACTCCACTCTCTCTTGTTCTCCTTGGATCCCGAGGCCAAACTATTTGTGCAGGCAGAAACATATGAGAAAGTTCCCCCTGTGTGCACACACACACACACACACACACACACACACACACCTATAGGGGCCCCTTGACCCACTAAAGCCTGGGAAAGTTCTCCGTCTGCCTGGGGCTGAACTCAAGTGAATAAACTATGAGCCGGCTCAGTTTCGGTGGGCCCCGGATACCACTCGATAGCATTCGCCACAGTCACGGCTACACATAGAGACCCACACAGGCTGGGACCCACACATGGGGCCACAAAGAAGGGGCCCCACACACAGGCTGGGACCCACACATGGGCCCACACAGAAGGGGCTCCACACACACAGGGACCCCCACACAGGCTGGGATCCACACATGGGACCTACACAGGAGGGGTACCACACACACAGGGATCTCACACAGGCTGGGGCCCAAACAAGAGGGGTACCACACACACAGGGACCGCACACAAGAGGGGGGGGGGGGCCACACAGGAACCCCACACGGGAAGGGACCCACACACACAGATACCTCACACAGGAGGGGACCCCACACAGACTCAAGCCTGCCCTGGCAAGGGCCCCTCTCAAACCACAGAGGCCTTCATTTCAGCCTTGTGTTATGAGACACGGCTGCTTATCCCCCATGTTTCTCTACAGCCAAAGGAACACATCACATAAAACCATAATACAGCATACATGGAATATACAGCAATAAATAAATGACATTCAAACAACCTACAATTCACAACCAAATCTCATTAAGCGTGTAGGGCCATGTGTATGGGAGTGTATGAGTGTATACAGTATGGTACTGTAGGGCCATGTGTGTGGGTGTGTAAGAGTGTATACAGTATGGTACTGTAGGGCTGTGTGTGGGTGTGTATGAGTGTATACAGTATGGTACTGTAGGGCCATGTGTGTGGGAGTGTATGAGTGTATACAGTGTGGTACTGTAGTGCTGCGTGTGTGCTGTACTGTGTGTAAATGTATGCAAAAACACTTCACCTCTGTGTGAGTGAATTACACAAATATATAAAAGAGAAAGGGAGGGTGGAATGTGCCATGCAAATCCAAAGCAGTAGTGTGGGCTGATTTCTGAGGACTTCTGAGCCTCGATGTGAATAAGTGCTGTCAGTCATGTGTTGATCACACCTAATCAGAATTCTGTGTGTTTCTGCGTGTTTCTGCGTGTTTCTGCGTGTTTCTGCGTGTTTCTGCATTTTTCCAGTATATGGCCCCAAAGATTGGTCTAGTCCACATGTAATGTCACAAAAAACATCAATTTATTTTATTGCATAGCCTTCCATCGTGATCCAAAGCAAACAAAACTATTTGTGCTGACATCTGTAACTTTGGTCACAATTTATTTGAAGTTATTAAAAAGAATCAGAATTTAATTAAAGCTCTATTTACGAAGACAAAAAAATTACCTAAATCAATAGATACGACCTCACCTGGATGTTAGCTGAAATGGACATTGTTTTCCAATCAAAGGAGCACACAGCTAAAGATGAATTGACAATATTTCCATGTCAAACAAGGGCCTAGTATAGTTATGCAAAAACCTTGAAACTTAATAAATACAATGGCAGTTGTACAATAAAACAATCAAAACTCCCCAATTTGTAATGTCAGTCACGACAGATTCCCCCTACATCCATTTACATTTGCAACTATGATGTGCGTTTGGGTCTACTGCTGGCAGTCAAACCAACAAAATGTATAACGTATAAAGACCAAAGGGCACTGAACACCACGGCAGTGTTTTCTCCCACCTTGGGGAACCTCCCTGGCCATTTATGAATACGGCACTACTCTAAGAACAAGTATGAGAGCAACAGAGTGCTGGAATCAACAATTGTACACTACTGAAGTGGTAAAGTAGGGTAGGGGATCCTCAGCCTTTCAAGTGTGTGTGAGTGGCTTTATGGGGAATACACAAGTTATCTTGCCTGGAGCCAGCTGTCTACACGTCAACAGGTGCAGATACCAGCTAAAGAGGAGGCATCTACTGCAAACCCCAAAACATTACATTACATTACATTAATGGCATTTGGCAGACGCTCTTATCCAGAGCGACGTACAACAAAGTGCAAAGTGCATACCCAAAACCATGGATAAGTGCGCTGAAAGACCTTAGAGGGAAGTACAATTTCAATTACTACCTGCACAACAAAGATAAGGACCAGGACCTATTTGATCATCAGATTTATTTCTTTTTTCTTTTATTGTAATACCGCAACACACAAATGTATGAACAAACCGCTTACCAAGCCAAACACTGCTTACCTAGCCAAACAAAACATTTTAATACACAAGTAAATATCACAGGTAAAGACAACAATGAATGTTTACAGGGAGGTAGGGAGGGACAGGGAGAGGTGCAGCTTGAATAATGATCAGACAATACAATGCTATTGGTGTGGTAACAACTCAATTTCCAGATTTATTCCGAAGGAAAATGAAGACACCCAGTTACACTACATGGCCTGTTTTTATCTGTTTTAGGTAAACTAACTAGATAATAATAATGTATTGCAGAGGGCTGGATAGGGGTTGTTATTATATCAATAACACCAAGTACACACCCATAACGCAGTTAAGTCTTAGTAAGCTTGTAAGTTTGCAAGTAATGACAAGCTATATTGTAAATCAGAAACCATTTTTTATGTCCTATTTGACTATACAGTCTGACAGCACTGAACCCATAATGTACACACAATGGCCGACACACAAGCCAACAGTTCGATTTTGGCACGGGTTCAGATTTCTCAACTCGAGTCACTGCAACAACCACTGTACACGTCACAAACAGAACGAGTGAATACGCAGGTCAAATGTCAGTGAAACGGATCCTTATCAGGAAATCTCAAGTTTTCATCCTGGTTTTGGGATACCTGGAACATGTTTTCGGCACATGGCATGTTGTCGTTCCCACAGTACAATGACAAATTGCACAATTACAAATGTACGCTGAAAATAAAAGAAATAAAGACATAACCTAACCTTACTAGGAAGCCGTAAGAATCGTGCTTTGCACATCTTACGAAATGCTGCAGTAGCATCCCCTGTAACTACAAAAAGGAGACTTGAAGCAGATACTTTGTAAGAACCACGACTGTCAGTCGCTCAACATGATATTGCATTTGCAATGGAAGAAGCTTTTTAGCAGACGACATGTTTCTATGTAATGGGGTGACATCTTTGCCCTGGTATTTAACGATGAATGCCATGGCGTCTTCAATGAGCTTGTTACTTCGAATAACTTACCTGTCCTGTGATGCCGGTGATGATAGCGACTCGCCTCTCCTTTCGCAGTTGTCCATTGCTTGAGGATGATTCTGCACATTGTGCCATTTCTGGAGTGTTTTTTTTTTTGTTTTTTTTCTAACGCGATAGCGAGTTCGTTTGTTCTTTCTTTATGCTGTTATGCCTGTTTGTTTCCTGATATTAGCCGGCAGACACGCTACATCTGAAATTGCGGCTGTGTCACACATCAGGAACAGAAGTCAAAGAGCCAATCGGGAAACAGCAAAGATCCCTGCGTGACGTCAAAAAAACCAGAAGAAGAGCAGTTTACGTGTTATCCTTCATGATCTATGACAGCGCCAGCTAGAGGTTTCTGAAATTCGGAGAATTGTAAAAATATATTCTTGAGCCGGCAGGGAATATTTTTGATTTAAAATAATTAAGCAAATGTAACTTGGCTTAAACTGTGCCGTTATTTGTGGATTCAGTCAATTTAATGTCATAGTCACAGACTCGCAACTTAACAGCTCCAACAGCTTCAGCGAATTTTTAGCTTTAATGGTTATTTTAGGCTCAGTTGAATAAACTGACTTCTTTTCAAAATGAATAAATATCAGAGTGCACAGCTGTGCCGATTAAAGGGCTATTGGCCTATCTGTGCCATACATATATTGCACATACAACTAAATACATTGCTTTTGGTAAATGTGGGCAGGCTGTATGTAGAAAACTGAAAAGTACCCACCTCTCAGTGCAGTGTATGTATGGGACATAGGTACCCTGGGGTATGGCATGTCCAGCAACCGAATTGCACATTTCAAATGCCGCTTGAGAACTGAAAACCATGAATGTATGTTTTCTTGTATTTATTTTTCATACAACCACCCTGGGGCCTGTTTCACAAAGCAGGTTTGTCAAGTTAGCTGGGTAATTGCACTGTATAAAACCCAGAACCCTCCCAAATCTGGAAAATGCTCTTAAGGGTGTCACTAGTGATGTTACAAACGATACCGAGGCTCCGAGGTGTGTGTCGACGGTGTACGTCAGTTTCCCCTGAAGCCCCGCTAGTTCGAGGTTTATATCGTTTTCAGAAAAATCACGTGACCGATGACAAATTAGGGCTCGTTGTGGAGAAGCACCTGACCGGTTTGGTATTTCTAAAGATCAATTTAAATTTAAATTCTAAAGATTCCGACTCATTATTACTCATATTATTTAAAAATACTCGAAAGAAATTGAATCAGTGGTTGCAAAGAGATTTGTCATTGAAAGGTAGACTCTTAATTACTACGGTTGAGGGAATATTTCTGCTCACATATGCTGCTCTTTCTTTACATCTTTATAGTGAAATCAGTAAAACTGTTGATCAGATGCTGTTTAACTTTATCTGAAAAAATCGTGATTTATTATGAATCTGGGGGGTTTAATTTCCTAGATTTTTCCACCCTAAATAATACCTTTAGCATAAAAAAGAAAAATCCTATTTCAATCTAGAATCTTATTCCCCATCACATTTCCTCTCATTTTGGTGGCCTGAGTTTTATCATAAGTTGTAAATATAATGTAGACAGACTCCCTGAAAAAAGTATCTGTATTCCATAAGCAGGTTCTTCTAGCCTGGTATTTCATATATAAGCACAACCTTTCACCACACAGGTATCTTATTTGGGATAATAGAGACATTTTGTTGAAGAACAAATAACTTTTCCTTTGAGAGATGGTTTCAGAATCATACTCTGCCTGTGAGTCAACTGTTCAATGAGGAGGGGCAATTGTTCACTCACCGAGAATTCTCATACAATTTCCCAGTAATCCCTGAGGAATTTGCTGTAGTTCTTAATGCCATTCTACCTTAATGCTTTTTAGGAATGTAGTTAGGCCTGCATCTAGAGACATATCTGGAAAGTTACTGGACAGTTGTTGATATCCCCAACCCAGCTGATTCCCCAGTAGTAATAAGGCAAAATGTACTGTTTTTCCAAGAGATGTTGCCTCTATTATATGGCATATTGGAATCGGTTTGTAAATGATATATTTTGGAACAAGGTCTGGATGCTTCCTCATAAATACCTAATTGTGAATAATGTTAAGAAGGTATCCTTCAAAATTATTCAAAATACTACCCTGCCCATCACTACATGCAAAAAATGTAAAGAGAAATAAACACAAACTGCTCTTTTTGTGATAAATGTCCAGAAACAGGTTTCCACCGGTTTTGGCATTGTTCTCATACCGAGAAATTCTGGCAAGACCTTTGCAGATTTGTCATTGATCATATCTTCAAAGAATTTACTTTATAAATGTGGTGATTGCTTTCTTCAATAACCCGAGAACAGTTTAGTGCGACTGTCTCATACAGGAGACTGGAGTTAAAGGCTCACCTGTAACTCTGGTTACAGGTGAGCCTTGTATTATTTTTTTTCCTAATCAAAAATTTTGCTGTCAAAATAATGCATCTGCGCTATGGCACGTGGCACGTGATTATTCGTCAGCGGTAATATTTTACCAGCAGGTGTCACTAGTGTGCACTTGAGGCCTCGAGAAATGAATCAATTTGTAACACAATTGGCAGGAAAGCTTCAACGGTTCAAGAAGCATCGTCTCGCCATCACTAGATTTTACTCACCGCAGTTATCCAGCAAACTCCTCCTTCATGATACAGGGCCGTTGAGCTGCTCTTTATCTGACACGGCTCCACACTGAGTCAATGCATTCTCAGCGGAACAGTCAGGTGGGGTGGGTCCGCTAAAGAGTGAAGACTTCTGGGAGTCGTAGTTGTCTTTAAGCTACAGAACCAAAACTGGAATTGCATCTGAACTCCTGTATTTTAAATATGCACCCCCAACAACCCCCCAGCTGAGGCATACAAAGGCAAAAACTGCTGGATTACAGAGTTAGCTGGATAACTGCATAAATTAAGACCCAGAACAAGACTTTTTACTTTGTCCATGTTCCAGATTTGCGTGGGGTACCGGTTTTACTCAGTGCAGTCCTCTGGCTAACTCAGGCATCCTGCTTTGTGGAACAAGCTCCAGTAATTAAAATTACAGAGGTTTCTGGTTCTCATTTTGTCCTAGCTGAAGAGACGTGACCTAAAAAAGCATTATCTTTTGTGTTTTCTTTTCCTAAAACTCCTAAAAAGGTAAACATTATTTGGTGTTGTATTGGCGGGAAAAGGTTTTAAGAAGCATATGAGGCCGTATGGGTTTACCAACATATACGGTATTTATGGTAGATAGAAACTGGTGGAAAATAACTACATGTGCATTGACATATTATGGCAAGTTCACCGTTAAACAATGGCCAAGACTTAAATAATGGAAAGCAGGCTTCCGTCCATGAGACGTTACATAACTTACTTTCAACATGGTAGAATTACTTTTGAAAAATATACCTTCTTCCAATGCACCTAGAAAATGTCTGCTGTTCAGTCTGTCCAGTTAGGAGATAATGAGATTTAAAATAATCCTTTCCATCTACTGTCAGTTTCATTTATTTTAGAATACAGTCTGTTCGACCACCTTCACTGCCTGAAAAACAGTGGCCAGCCAACAAGCAACAAATCTCATAACTCACTAATAATAACTTACTTGTACAGCTTAAAATGGATTCCCCTTTTCCACCGACTTTATTGCCTTTATAATTTATGGCCATTAAAACGGTGGAGCACTTAACCCTCTCCTTGCACCTGTGAGTCAAGGAGTGGAGGTCATTGTAAACTGTGTACTTCGGTGTTTCCACCAGTCACAGAATGTTTTCTTTCATATTCATCCTCACAATATCCTTGATGTCCTCTCTCCGATTTCAAGGCTGTGTCGGTGGTCGTCTCACTGATGTGTTAAACTGTGTTCCCAGAATGCTTTGCTCCGTCAGATACCACATTTATTAAATAGGCTCATTTTATTATTTTTATTTACATGGAAAGCGGACAAAAAACTTGCTTCCGCATAATGGGTTTTCCTTTGGGTTTTACTTACTATTTTTAAGTTGTTGTACAGCGAGGGTCTCAAACTCGGTCTTTCCTGGTTTTGGCGATTTCCTTTCAAACAGCGGCCAGTTTAGGCATTGGAAACAAGATTACATTCACCTATTATTTAGCCAAATAATGACTTAAAACAAGCACTGAAAATAAGTCCAAAAACCAGCAGACACAGCGGTCCTCCAATATTTGAGTCTAAGCCGTATAGCCTTCAATCATTCCTACTATTTGGAGGTCGGAACACACACTGAAGATACGTCCCAATGCTCCAAAATAATTACCATCCTTTTCTCTGCTAGTCTCACGTTACCATTATTTAGCTAACGCTTTTATGAAAACTGACTAACAGTTGATCAGACTAACCAGGGGCCAATCCCCCTGGAGCAATGTGGGGTTAAGGGCCTTGCTCAAGGGGTCCGACAGTTGCGCTGAACTTATTGTTGCCACACTGGAGCTTGAACCACCAACCTTCTAGGTACCAGTCATTACCAGCACACCAGCCACCAAGTCTCCTTCTCCTATCTGGACATATGGAAGGGGGGGGGGGGGGTGAGTGGAGGAAAGGAGGATGTTTTTGATGTTTGGGACCCACTTTGGGTGTCAGCCCTTTAATTTTCTGAGTGTGGGAGGTGTGCCGTGAGTAAGTGGCACAGATCCGGACTCACAGGCCACATCATATGTTTCAGCAATATAAACCATATTTAAGAAGCTGTTGGCTTCTACGTTTTTTTTTCTTTAAGCACTTTCTCTTTGGGTTTTCTCTTCAGGCTGGGCCGTGTGTTTCTGAAGTGTGTGTTAACTGAGGCTGAGGTTGCGGTTACCCGAGATCTTTTCTCCATCAGGGACTGAAACAAAGTGTACCATTGTGTGCCACTTTCCCTTACAGGGGAACCACACGGGCCCTGGGCATCGTACCCCATCACCACCGACAACCGCACCCTGGTGCTCGACACACCGGCAGGTAGACTGCTTTGAAATGGTAAATGGCTGGCATTTATATAGCGCCTTTATCCAGGGCGCTTTACAATTGATGCTTCTCATTCCTCCATTCACACACACACACACACACAAACGGTGATTGGCTGCCATGCAAGGTACCAACCAGCTCGTCAGGAGCACTTGGGGGTTAGGTGTCTTGCTCATGTACACTTTGACACGCCCAGGGCAGGAAGTGAACCGGCGACCAGACGACCGCTTTTACCACAGGAGCCAATGTTGCCCCACTCCTGCATGCACTGACGGCACAAAGTCAAGATGTAATCACGGTTCTCGTCCCTTTTTGTCGAAAGGAAAACAATGTCAACCATGTGTGCTCAACGTTTTAACAGCAGGCCAGCCCGGGATGAAAACTGGTAGGTTTGGTTCCCCCCTAACCTAACCCCGCCTCCCCCACCCCCCACCCCTCCACCTGCTGGAATGTGGGAGTGCAAGCAGCACAGGAACAGCACAGTTTTGGGTTACTGTTTGGACAGGTTGCGCTGATATCAGGAGGTGGTTGTGGAGGGAGGGATCCGATGGTTCAGATAGCAGGCGGAGACACTGAACACGCCAC
This sequence comes from Conger conger, assembly GCF_963514075.1. Lineage (NCBI taxonomy): Eukaryota > Metazoa > Chordata > Actinopteri > Anguilliformes > Congridae > Conger > Conger conger. Next base: position 71,195,526 of record NC_083763.1, read on the forward strand.
AGGCCTGCTGATCTTTTGAGCGCCTGGGTCACATACGTAATTTGGATTCAAGTACTTTTCTGTGCTCGATTGATCTCGCCTGTGCCATTGCGCCAACCAAGAGGACCTCCTTGACCCAGGTCACACATCAAACCAGGCTACCAGTCAAGCAGCAGAGCGATCTTGCTCACCTCCACACGACCTACAGGTGCTGTGTTCCACAGGCACGGAGACCAATCTGGAGTGCTTGTGTTTGGTGAGGGAACAATTCAAGTGGGAGGTCGCGAATTGTGTGTGTGTGCGTGTGTGTGTGTGTGTTGGGGTTGGGGGCAGGGGGGTTGTAAATTTTATTGTAAATGAAAGCTTGTATGTCACAGGGCTTGTTGAACAATCCCAAAGCTTCCTACCGCGGTTCCAAGCAGCGAGAAAATTCCTTCCTTCGACTGATCTCACGTTCCCGTCGTGCTTTGAAAAGTCTGGACAGGATGTTCAGTCAAGGCAGCACCCCCCAACCCCCCCAACCCCCCAGCCCCCCTTCCCTACCTCCTTTGGAGGAGAGAGACCCCTCTGTCAGAGTCCAGACTACCCCTCGCTGAGATCCTATCAGTTTGACAGACATGGGACCCAAAATAAAACTAAAAATAAGCCCAGACCGCCCCGCTTCGAAAAAAACGTTTCAAACAACAAGGCGATGGGCCGAAAGCGGACACCGAGACAAAACCTGGAACGTTAAAAAAAGGGACCCCCCCCCGGCCCCCCTCCTGGCTCAGATGTGTTTGTGCAGATATTTCCACAGTGGACGAGCCTCCAGGAGGATGTGTGTGGCCCATTGTTGCTGGCTCCTGTAGCGGTTACTATGTTTCCTCCTCGTTCACAGACAGTGAGAAACCCCCAACCATCCCACCTACAGAGACATTATTACCGACCCATAAATCTCCCTATATTTCACCTGAAGTGTCCTGAGAAACAACACGGCCGTGCGTAGCTCTGCTGTCTGTATTCCCTCCAGTGAATCAGCGCTCTTTTAAATCTGCTCTCCTCATATCGAGGGGGGACCTCAAAATGAATATGATGGTAATAAAATAAAAAAATATATGAATTTGATTAATTCCATTAGGGAGTAATCAAGAGAGCAGAGTGACCGGAACGTTCTGTTGTAACTAAATCCTAAAACAGGAAATTAAAAAATGCATGGAAGAAATACACTTAGACCAGCGTGTATAAACAATCGGACTGAGCGTGTCTTCTTTTCATCTGAGGGGAAAACAGTTGGTTCCTCAGAAAAGCTGACAGACAGAGCATAAATAAATATGTTTTACTGCTTGTTTGATTCTAGTCTTAATATACTCCCTCTGTGAGTACTTTCTTTTGCAATCATAACCAGATGTTTACATTTCCCTGATTCCTGAAGAACTATAAGTTTCAGCTGCTGATTGATTTCTCTTCTCTTTGACATAATCTTTAAGCCCAAGCCTTGTTATTGTTCTTATTTTAACTCAGTGTTTTTAGAGTTCAGCTTACATAATGCACAGCACCTAAAGACAAGTGTCTGTCGGTTCTTTTTATTTAAATTCTTTCCCCCTTCGTGAGGAAAGACAAATAGAAACCTTGTGACTCAGTTGTTGACTCGGTTATGGCCGAACGTTTGGGAGTAGCAGTTTTTTTTACTTCAGGAATACACACGGACGAGTTCGCCGGACCGACCACGGCCGCCAGAGAAAGAGGAACAGAGCAGGAACATAAGGAAGCCTCTCACTCTTACTCCTCCTCGTGACCGCTGCATCCCCAAAGTGCACGGGTAGCTTGTCCAAGCCTCCTCCGCTCGGTTGTAGCTGCAGTAATTTACGGCATTGCTATAGGCAGAGGGACATGCAGACATTATGATATTGATCTGTTGTATCACATATTATAATGGAGTGCTAATATTTTCAAATACAAATAATGCTGATAGTCACCAGACTATTCATTTTAAGAATGCTAAGAAATGGGGAAAAAAACAAAAAACTAATTCGGCGCCATCAGCTTACCTAAATATATTTTTCTATATACTTTAGGTATATATATTCTATAAAACATGTTAGATGTGATCTTCATCGCTGCGTAATTAGGATTGATTAAATCAGTTATTGTATTCCTTTTTTTCTTGTCCAGAACTACTTAAATGAACAAAATTTTGTGTTGAAAGAAATGCCTTAAAACATTTCTTCTATGAAGATGTAAATTAAGATGTAAAGTTGGTGAAAAATCATCAATTACTTTTCGATCAATTCTGTGTAACATGACTGAGAGTCAGTGACCATGACCTGCACTTTGTAAACAAAGATTCTCAGAGTAGATTTGATACAGTGGCTGCCAGAATTATCACAACATCAAATCCTTTCCATCTAAAGTGGGATATTTATTCACAGTTTTGGTCATTCTTTTTTACAGGCTGCAATTGTTTAGGCCTGTATGCTGTACAATTGTCAGGTCATTGAGAAGGCCTTCAACTGTTTCTTCAAAACGGAATTCCTCAGAAACAGCCCAAAGATCTGTGTCATTGGACCAGACATTTAGAGCACATCCAATGTGGAGGAGAGCCTTAACCCCTATGTAGTCTTAACATTCTGTATACTCCCCTTATCCTAAGGGTAAAAAATCACCCTCCCTCAATTAACCTCTAAAATAAAACATCATTTAATTTTAATGAATTGAATTCTATCATGAAGAAACAACTTGTCACTCATCACAAACTTTGTCATCAAATTTCAAGTTGAAAAAAGGTCATTTAGATATTTTTTAGAGAGTCTGCTATTAAACATAGTGGCGGGTCATATTTGATATGTGTTGAATCACACAATGCAAAAAAATATATATTTTGCATGATACCCAAGGATTTTGCACAAATATATTCTATATACTGCATATAGCATGTATATACAATCACACACACAAACTTATGTCACCCAAGTACAGGAAAGACACACACACACAAACACACACACACACACACACACACACACATATTATACTCTACATCATGCAACATGAAGTATTTACTCCTTGGCACTCCAGGGAGAGAAGTCTACTAAATCTAGCATTTACAGCACAGTATATAACCCAGCTATAAATCTTGCTGTCTTTATGCGCTAGTTTCAGAAGTTGGCTTGTGCAGAAGCTTGTTCATGGTGAGGACTCAAACCACCGAAACAAAAAAATTCCCGAACATTGTAAACGGAGGCTGAACCGGGGTCAGCTGAAATGCCGATCCCAAGAGAAGACAAACAGCGAATCGGAAAGCTGAGCGACAGTGTTTGCCGCCGACCAGAGATCCCACAAAAGACGAAGATGCTGGGAGCTGAAGTAATCCCATCATGCACTATAAATAGACAGATGACAACAAATACCTTTAGAGCTCAAAATGCTTCCCTGGGGGAACCGAGAAATGCATTTGCGTCAGCGTTACGCGTGTGTGTGTGCTCTGAAAGATGTGCGCTTTTTTTTTGTATTTTTTTTGTTTTTTAGGTGCCTCAAAAGGGTCATACTGCCTGGGGTGTACCGAGAGGTCCGTGCATTCCACGCCTCGCTCTCTCTCTCTCTCCCACCGTTTCCAGAACCTTCTCAACCCTCAGCGACCCCTTCATCGCCCACACACACACACACACTCACACGCGCACACACACGCACACGCACACACACACACACTCGCACACGCACACGCACACTCACACCCACACACACTCGCACACGCACACTCACACGCACACACACACAATCACACGCCCCGTTTCGTTTTCAGAACTATGTCATCAATCCCAGATATTCCAAGCAGCTTCCTTTAATGTCTGGATTTCATGGGAACGGTTTCACACCGCAATCACCGCTAACCGGCGCGGGACCCCGCTGTGGACTGTTTGTTTTGGCCGGGAACGGGGGAACGGGGGGGGGGGGGGGGTTCACTGTTTAGGGAGTCTGAGGCGGCCGTGTCACTCATCGATCAGTCGGGGGGGGGGGGGGGGGGGTGTCGTGAGGGGGTGTTTTCGGGGTGGGATGGCGGGGTACGGAGACGGGCTGAGCTGTGCGCTGCGTGTGGGGGCACAGAGGCCCCGGCTGACCCCCAGGTTCAGGCTGGTCCTCCTCAGGGCTCATGGTGGGGGATCCAGGGAGAGAGCCCTGAGTTTGGGGGGGATCAGAGAGGGGCCCGGGGACAGCTTTCATGTCCCCCAGCGGGGTCATCGAGATGCGCTGGCCCCCGACTTTCCGTCTTGTGCCCTCCGGTCCCGTTCCCCTCTCCATGGGCTCCCCTTTCCGCTCTCCTGAACGACTCTTCTCGGACTCTTCCAACCCTCGCTGATGAGAGGCAACTTATTTTCCTGTTTCCAAATGGTAAAGGGTAAATGGTTGGCATTTATATAGCGCCTTTATCCAAAGCGCTGTACAATTGATGCTTCTCATTCACCCATTCACACACAAACTCACACACCAACGGCGATTGGCTGCCATGCAAGGCCCCGACCAGCTCGTCAGGAGCATTTGGGGGTTAGGTGTCTTGCTCAGGGACACTTCGACACAGCCTGGGCGGGGGATTGAACCGGCAACCCTCCGCCTGCCAGACGACTGCTCTTACTGCCTGAGCCATGTTGCCCCAGAGTTTCCAGAGCATACACTTCTTCGCTCTTGTTTATGTAATGTAGCACAATGCTCTCTGCGATTTGGTTATTGTTTGAATAATAAGTTTAGTTCCACGAGGGTACTGAACATGTAATACTAATGAATAATTATTCCTTGCATTTACATATCGCTTTTCTCATACCGAAAGCACTTTAAAGTGATGAGGGGGAAACTTACCTCGGCCGCCACCAATGTGTAGCACCCACCAGGGTGCAATGGCAACGGCAGCCATTTTGTGCCAGAATGTCCACCACTGTCACTTCTTGGGCTTGCTGTGTGTCATGGGACTGTAATGTCCTCTCTACGGGTTACTGCACCTCAGTTCCTGATCCTGTGTTTGCACTGTCAGTCACTGTGGATAAGAGTATTAGCTAAACGGCACTAAAGTAAAGACAGAGGTGGGTGTGTCGGGCGTTTGCCGCTGAGATCTGGCTCCGTGCGACGCATTCGAGCGGCCTGGCCCAGGCCAGTGGGGCAGCAGGGAAATGTGTAACAGATTTGGCGTGCCCGTCCGTGGGGTGGTCCCAGCATGGCTGTCCCGCTGCAGGAGAGGGGGGTTCTGGGCCGCCCCCAGGATCTGTAAATAAGCCTTATGAGATAACGGCCCCTCCCTGCCGCGGAAATGTGGAGCTGGTTAAGAGGCGCGCCGAAAATCTTCTGCCCTCCTCGGGAATCAGCACGCCTTCCCTCGCTCCGCTTTTTGATCATCAATCGAAAAACACGGGGAACCCAACCTCCCCCCCCCAACCCGCTCCCACGCCAACACCCCCCTCTCCACCCCTCTCCTGGTCTCAGGGTTCGACAGTGCGGAATATCATCTGTAAAGGATTTTTTTTCCTTCATATTTCTCTGGCAAGTTTGCCTTATTTCTTTTTTTCCGTCTGTTGCATTTGATGAAAATCTGACATGATCACACTGAAAAATTTACTCTGATAAAGTACATTAAATATTAACATTAAAACATATTTGTTGGGGTGTCTCGGTGGCGCAGCCTGTAGAGCACTGACCGCATGCTCATTGCGAGCCGCGACGTGGGCGGTTCGAATCCGACCGTTTGACATTTGTCGCATGTCTTCCCCTCTCTCTCGCTCCCATTCTTCCTGTCTCTCTCTACTATATACTGTCCAATAAAGCTGAAAAAGGCCTAAAAAATATCTTTAAAAAAAAAACATATTTGTTAGTTAGGTGTCGTAACACTACTTTTGGTGTCCACTAATTTTTCTGCTATTTCCTGTGTTGTTCCTGTGCAGTCCCTGCATAGTCACTATGTAGTCCTGTTTAGTCCCTGCGCCGTTCCTGTGTGGTCCTTGCGTAGTCTCTATGTCGTCTCTAAGTAGCGCTTGTGTAGTCCTTGTGTAGTCCCTATCTAGTCCTATGTAGTACCTGAGCAGCCTTGGCATACAGCCAATGCAGAATTCATAATGTACAGGGACAGCCTTCTTCCCGCCCAGGAAACACAATGGCCCAGTACTCACTGTTCTCCTGGCTGCGGTTGCCTCTGTGGAGCCCCGTTTAGCCGAGATTCAGTTCCTGATAATAGGGGGGTGGGGGGGGGGGCATTAGCGCTTTAGCTGATCACACCATCCAGAAACTGCTAACATGTTATTTTCTTTAAAAATATATACTGACACAGCAATGCTAGTTTCATCCTTGGCAGTGATATTCATGTCACAGGTATTTGCTCCTATCGTTCGCTTCACTGCCTGGTTTCAGTAATTATTCTGCCTGCTCGGTTCAGATAATAAGCCAATTACTCAAATCAGGCGGTGTAATGCACGGCTGAAGCAGATGCCCGCAGACACTGCCGCCCGCAGGATGCGAAGTTGAGTCGCACTGATCTACAGCAACTGTACGAACACAGCCAGGCTGCGCAGAAAGAACAGAAGAAGTTCTCAGTGTGTTCATATTGTAACATGGACACAGGATCATAACTGGAGAGAAATACATTTATATCTCATGTTCTTTTGTCCAGAAATAAAAGGTCTGGTTCTGATCTTGGGGAGGGGGGGCCCTGCAGCTGTGTGTGGGTGCTCCTAAAATCATGGCCCAGTCATATCTAGCAGCTTCCACCATATTCACTGTAAAACCAGGGTTGGAAGCACAGGGGGGTTTGGGCAGGCCTGACCCCACTAACTGAGAGTTGAACCCCCCTGAAGGAATTAAAAACAGAAGCTAGGGGGGTTCTGAAATGGATTCTAATGGGAAATATTAAACTGGGTTTCTGTAGCCCTGTCTGAAGTGCACCACCATTTTGAACACCCCAACCGAGAGCAATCACGTTTCTAAGTGAATGAGAAAAGGGCTGTAACTCCTACATGGATCACCCAAGATGTACGTAAAAGCTCAAATTAAAGCTGAGTGTGAACTTTAACCTCATATTCACTGTCTCACTTAAAACCCAATGGGATGGAATTCAGAGGCAACAAAAATCCCAAAAACGACCAAAAAAAAAAAAATTGTGCCACTGTCCAAATACTTATGCACTGTGCTGTATATGTATTTCCATATTCAGGAAAGAGACTTTAAGAGCGATTTAGGTTTCATGTGTGGGACGAGTGTAGCTGACGGGACGGGGGCCCGTTTGGTCGCCGGGTCTTCACGGGCGAACGTCAGCGGCGTTAAAGAGAACTCACTCACCCGCCCTGTTCCCAGCGCTCAGCGTGATGACAGGTGTAATTCCATTACCCCAAAGTAAACACCCGCTCGCTTGACCTCCAAATAAAAACCACCTGCGCCCCTTCCCCCCGCCCCCTACGCCCCCCGCCCCGCAGGTCCTGAGAACGGCCCGTTTCACGCCGCTTCTCTGGACCACGTGCCGTTCTCTCTCGTTTTTCCGTGTTTTTAGCGTGTAGGGGGCGCAGATAATGAAGACCGCGCTGGGAGAGGTCCGAAGCCAGGCAGCCGAGCCGGGCGGGGCGGGGCGGTGTTTTAGGAGACCCGTATTTTTTAATGACATACAGGAAACTAGTGTTACAAAGGACATGTTCAAAGCAGAGGCCTCTGGGAGGCTGGAGATGAGATCGGAAGGTGGGGAGGGGAGGGGGGCGGGTTCTGTGCCTCTGAACTCAGCACTACCTCTCCTGTGTGTGGGTGGCTGTTGTGTCAGCTGACAGAGCAGGATGGCCCACCCCAGGGCTGGGCTTATTTCTGACCCCCCCCACCCACCCCGCCTTTCCCAGCCCTGGGGCGGCACCTGCACCTCTGCACCTCTCCCCACCCTCTGCGTGTCAAAACACCGCCCTCGTCCTGGCCAGCACAGGTCAGGATGGTCCTCGCAGCAGGTTCACCGCCTCTCCGAAACGCCCCCACCTCCCTCAACCCGCACCTCTCCGAAACGTCCCCACCTCCCCCAACCTGCACCTCACTGAAATGCTCAAACAGTCTGCCAACTGTCTCATCGGCAGTAATTTTCTCTAATTCGGGAAAAAGGAATTATAAAATAACTCTGGCAGTCGAAGGGCTGCCGATTCCCACCCTGGGTGTGTCGAAGTGTCCCTGAGCAAGACACCTAACCCCCAAAATGCTCCTGACTTGCTGGTCGGTGCCTTGCATAGCAGCCAATTGCTGTTGGTGTGGTTTAAACAAATAAAATAAATAATAATCAAATGAAATAGGCCCTGGTCCTTATCTTTGTTGTACAGGTAGCAGTTGAAATTGAAATTAATGTAATATAATGTGTGTGAGTGTGTGTATGTGTGAATGGGTGAATGAGAAGCATTAATTGTACAGCGCTTTGGCTAAAGGTGCAATGTAAATGCCAACCATTTACCATTTATATCAAAATATTAGCAAACCATGGAAAACTGAGCCCTTCATAACTCTGGGTGATGCTATGTCGGATCATGCCTGGCCCCACGGGGCTACCATGCTGCCATGCTGCATGGGGCTACCATGTCAGCACTAGGGCGGTCCCTTAAAAGAGCCAGCCACCCACAAACACCGGGATCACCGTCTGAATTCATCCCTTTTCTTTTTTTTGCTTTTCCTTCAGACTCATCTCTTTGTTACGAAAAAATGTAAAGCGCGGGGCAAATTCATCTTCGTCCTTTTCCGCCGGTGGTCCGGCTCCGACAGGAACTGGAGCTCTATTTGTTATCTTTAGGCCCGATAAGTACATCTGTTTCTGATTGTCCTCTCGGAGAGCGGAGATCGCCTCCAGAGCCGAGACGGACGGGGAGGGGGCTCCATTTTTCCCCTTCTTTTCTTTTCATTTTTTTTCTTTTTCTTTCTTTAAAAAATTTTTTTTTTTTTTAGAAAGTCTTAAATTGAATTTCTCACCATTTCACACTGAGCCCCGGACCCAGCGAGGGCACTGAGGCCTGTCACACAAGCCCCCCGTTTAGCTCCCGGGCCCCCGGCCCCCGGCCCCCGAAACCTGGCACAAATCATTTTCACCTGCTCGGCTAAATGACTACATGTTAAAAGTAATAAAAGCTATTAGCCAGATCAGATTTGCCCTGCATGCGTTCCAGGGTGAACTCCCCCTGACCTCCACTGTCACATATCTTTCTGCGTCTGGTTGAATTATTTAGAAAAGGCTGCCAATCCCTAAATAGCCTCTTCTTTTTTTTTGGGGGGGGGGGGAGGGGGGGCATGTCAATAGGACCTTTTATGAAGCTGAACTTTTTCCTTTCACCAAGAAAAAAAATATATATATATATACATTTTTTATTGCATTTTCTGAGCCAAGACGCCGGGCTCTGGGAGTTGTCACTCGGAAAAGCCCGCCGTCAGCAGAAAGAGCCATAATCTGGTAAATCACTGGGATCTGAAAAAATTAACACCTGCCTGTGCCACTCCTAATAAAAACGGACCTGTGCCTCCGGCCTAATGCACAGTCTGTGACATGGGAGCAGAGGGTTTTCGATTCGCAGAGATTTCACAGCGCTGTGCGTTACAGACCTTCACTTTAAACGCACACGTGGACTTAATGCCGGCCTGACACCAGGACTCAAAAACGTACCAAGATTGAGTTACTGTATGTACCAAGGTGTAGCAATATGCCAAGACGTGCGTATGCACAAAGATATGGTTACTGTCTCTGCCAGGATGTATTTACCTATGTGCCAGGACATGGTTATGTGCCAACATGCGGGTTTGTGTCAAAATGTAGTTATGCACCAACATGTGGTTATGTTTGCAGATGTCATTACGTACCAATATGCAAGTACTGTGTACGTATATCAAACAATACAACATATAATTATGCACTAAGACATAAAGTGGCTATATATCACTCACAACATCATCTGTCAAGTTGCAGTGTTGTACAAGCCGTAGTTATCTATGAAGACATAAAAAGCATCGAACCAAATGAGATTTTAGTTTGAAGGCGTGTTGGTCTCTTGCACCATTGTGTTCTACTGCTGTGGGCTGGATATGTCAGAGCATCCTGCCAAGAACAGCCTCATCCCCCTCATTCCTCTCCTTCTGCATTCTGTCTTTCTCTCTCACTCTGTCTGTCTCTCTCTCACTCAGTCTTCCTCTCTCACTCTGTCTGTCTCTCGCTCCGGGGTCACGGTGTAATGAGGCATGAGTGATGGGGCTCTGGAGCTCACCTGGCTGGGCCCTTCAGGACGTAATGAGGGCCAGATAAGAGAGGGAGGGAGAGAGAGAGAGAGAGAGAGTGTGTGTATGAGAGAGAGCGAGAGAGAGAGGGAGAGAGAGGGAGAGAGCTTATGGGAGAGAGAGTGGGCACCCGGGGAAGACAGGAGGGAGGGGGGAGAGAGAGAGGGAGAGTGGGAGAGAGAGAGAGAGAGAGAGGGGGAGAGGACAAGAGACAGGGGTGATTGATAGAAGAGAGCTAGATAGACAGAGGAGAGAGAGATTAGAGAGGGATGCAGAGAGACGTTTTCATTGTATCGCCAGAACCAGGAGCGGGGATTACTGCCCTGGCTCCGCTGGCTGCTGACTCCCAGGCCTCTAAATCAGGGCCAGCTTAGAGAGGCAGGTCTGGGGTAATGGAGTGGGGCAGGTAGAGAGGAAGACGCAGGTCTGGGGTAATGGAGTGGGGCAGGTAGAGAGGAAGACGCAGGTCTGGGGTAATGGAGTGGGGCAGGTAGAGAGGAAGACGCAGGTCTGGGGTAGTGGAGTGGGGCAGGTAGAGAGGGAGACACAGGTGTGGGGTAATGGAGTGGGGCAGATAGAGAGAGAGACACAGGTGTGGGGTAATGGAGTGGGGCAGGTAGAGAGGGAGACACAGGTGTGGGGTAATGGAGTGGGGCAGATAGAGAGAGAGACACAGGTGTGGGGTAATGGAGTGGGGCAGATAGAGAGAGAGACGGAGGTCTGGGGTAATGGACTGGGGCAGGTAGAGAGGGAGACGCAGGTGTGGGGTAATGGAGTGGGGCAGATAGAGAGAGAGACGGAGGTCTGGGGTAATGGACTGGGGCAGGTAGAGAGGGAGACGCAGGTGTGGGGTAATGGAGTGGGGCAGATAGAGAGAGACGGAGGTCTGGGGTAATGGAGTGGGGGAGGTAGAGAGGGAGACGCAGGTGTGGGGTAATGGAGTGGGGCAGATAGAGAGAGACGGAGGTCTGGGGTAATGGAGTGGGGCAGATAGAAAGAGAGACAGGCAGCAAGTGGAAATCTTCAGTCACTGTGTCACAGACAGGTTTGCTGTTCAGAGTTTAGTGCAGGGCTGGCACTGGGCAAAAAGAAGTGCAGCGCAGAAGAAGAAGAAGAAGAAGAAGAAGAAGAAGAAGAAGAGGGTACCAGCGCGCTGTAATTACGCCGTCCCCACGGTGATTTATTAGACCGAAGCAGTGAATCGTGCTCTCTCATAACCGCAGAACCACATCAAGCCCGTGTCTGAGTAATCTGGGCTCTCCTTCACCGGGTGAGAAATGAGCTCGGTCCTGACGTCTCCCTGGGCTCCTCCCACCCGTGCCAAGGCCGCTCGGCTCCCGGACGCACACAGCCGATGAGTTAGGAACACGCTCAGCTCCAGGGATTAGAAATGTGTCTAATACGATTTTAAATAGATGGAAAAACAAGCAGACAAAATGGCGGCCTTCATACATGCATGAGCACAGTGAACCTGAAAATAGTGTTCTGTTCCACTCCATTCACTAAAACAACAACAAAAAAACAAGTCAGTCTTTTAGTCTTACATTTAGACATAAAAATGTATTTCTATTACTTTTTGTTTTCTAAATAACTCAATAATATTGTCAATGAGATGAGGCAATTTGTCTCGTTTGAAGATATTTAACTTGTCAGGCAAACAATAACGCAAGGCAAGCTAATATATTCTACTTGAAATACAAAAACACTTTAAGACCCATCACAAGACTAAGACACTCATGACAGACATTTTTTTTCAGTGTGATGTCACTGATGAGTGTATTTTTTATCATCCATCTGAATCACATTATTTGCAGTTTAGAAAGCCAAGACAGTCTTTGGTTGCTCATGCCCAGTCTAACTAGTGTCCCGATAAATCATTTTAATTTGAAGGTTTGGTGTGTTGCAATTTGGATTGCGGCAAGTGCCATATTTTGTTGATCAAATATACTTTATAGTCTTATACATGAATAATACCACAGTGGCCACCTTAAATGTTCTAAAATCTAAATGTAATCTAAAATCTAAGTCCCCCTGTCTGGGAGGTATAAACCAGACCTCCAAATCGTGTAAAAACCTTTAAGGTGTGAGGTCACGAAATAAGTGACTAGAATGTTCCGAGCTGAACACTCTAATGCTGACGTGACAATCGTTGCTGTTAACCCGGGGAGTGGTGGAGTTCCAGAACACCGACTTTTGGAATTTTGGGAAAACATTCCAAACGAGCAGACTCTTCTGAGGGTTAAGTTATGATGAATCCATCTCTTGGAGTAGATGTTATGTGTTCTATGCTCGTGTTTGTTTTCGAATCGTTCTGCGGGGGACGTGGTGAATGTGCGTGAGTGGTGGGAACGATGGGAGCCGACTGTAGAAAGGACGCGCTTCGGCCTTTTCTGTCTATTTGGATGTAATCTGACTCACGGGACCGTGCAGATTGATAAACAAAATTTACAATTTAATTAAAAATACAATTTTAATAAAAATTTAAAAGATTTTTGTTTATACGTGTTCTGCGAGGTGGCCTATCAAATGTTTAGCTGCTGTAAGGTGAACCGGCGAAAGAGAGAACAAACAAGGGAAATTTCACGGGCTGTGCCACTGTTATGCTTTTCCTGCCCGGTTCAAATTCCGATAATGGGAAAATGGATAAAGATGAGGACTCGAATTTCACCCGAATGGCGGATTACGGGGTAATTGATTTGATGGGATTAGGGGGTGAGCGTGAGCTGAGGGCGGGGGAGTTGGTGGACCGCCCTGCCGCTGAACGCTGAACGCTGGCCCGGGACACAGAGGGATTTTGTGTTCCCTCCCCGACGGCCCTTCTGCTGACCCCAGCTGAACGGGGTTTTACTCCCCGGCCCCGCGGCTCCGCTCCCGCTGTATTTTCACAGGTGAGCAGACTGCACGGGGCAGACTGCACGGGACACACTGGTCTCTCAGAGGCCTTTCATCGGGCAGAGAGAAACGACCGGCTGCCAGTACCGGTCGAGTTAATTTTACACAAATACCTTTAGCCAGAGCGCATCGGGGTGGAGAGAGAGAGGGAGAGAGGGAGAGGGAGAAAGAGAGAGTAAAAGAGAGAGAGTGTGTGTGAGAAAGCATGAGAGAGAGAGAGAGAGAGAGAGAGACTTTCATTAATTATTTCATTATCTCAAGGCACTTTATCGGGAAGGGACTCACCACAACTACCAAATTAGTAATTTTATTGATGATGAAAAAGAAGAAGGTGATTATTATTATTATTATTATTATTATTATTATTATTATTATTATTATTATTTTGGGCCGTCGTAATGCGAACCGAGATAATAATTACATGCAGCTAATTCACAGGCTAAAGATTAAGACAAAATTAAAATAAAATACGGGGAATATGAAATATAACCTGACATTCTTCCAGAAAATGCACATGCGTCTTTATTTCACATTAACCGGCTAGTTTCATGCCTTCTTCTGCGAACTGCCAAAATGTTCAAGACCAAAGACTTCCCAAAGCACAGAGGCACTTTAATGGACAATTCACAAGAGTTGTGGTAAAAACAACTTCACGCTCTGATTGGACAGTGACATTAATGAAACCACGCTTACAGCTATTGCCCAGAAAAATCCCATCACACATTCCAGTTCAATCCAATTCAGTTCAATTATTGCAAAATCCATCAGAACTCCTCCAGTCGTCATTGGCAGCTAAACCAATGAACAGAACATCAACTCTACACATCAGTGCGTTTATATTTGAGGCATGTAGCAGATGCGGCTCATCCCCAGATAACATCTTCGCCGTCGTCCTTTTCCCCTGCCATGGATTTACACAGCTGCATATGTACTGAGGCTGTTCAGATGAAGCGCCTCGCTCAAGGGCATGCTGGCTGTGCCCCACCTAGGGATCAAACTCGCAACCTCCGAGCTCCCAGCCAAGTTGCCTAACCGTTTCCCCTCACGGCACCCCAAGCTGAATAGTATATGTAATGCCTTTATATGTCCCCGTCCCTCCCTGATAAAACCTGAACACTTGAATGATTTCGGTTGTAGTGTAGAATGATGAGAGCTGTCATGTCATGTCATGCACAGTAGTCGAGTCAACTAATTGCGCACAATTCCCAAAAGCAACAAACTAGAATTAACCAGGATTTACCTGAGGTTTGGCCAACAAGGTTGTTATGAGAAAATTGCTGTTCGGGTGTGTCTCTTTCGCATATTCATTTTTAACTGCAATCATATGTACCCATGTTTAATAATTCATTAAACACGGCTCTAATACTATCTGATTTATTACGTTTTGCAATGTCTCCTTTTGAATATGGTTCCACTGCATCATGCGAAAAAGGTTACGTTTCCTCTGACAAACATGCCCTCTAGTGGACAATGTCAGAGGTGCCGGTTAATTTGCTCAAGGATAAAAACAGGTCAGCCTTGTGTTCTGCTGTGAAATTCCCGAGTGCAGTTCACTAACAACATTTTTTAAAGGAATGCCTCAAATAAAGAACCTGCGTATTATAGCATTTATTTAAAAAAAGTAAACATTCAGAATTAGAATAATTGTCACATTTTAAAACGTCAAAATTTCAAGGTGACAGTGATTTATTTTCCCTTGAGCTACCTTTTCACCCGTAATACACAATCCACGAATACACTAATACACGAAAACCTCACGCAAAATGTGTGAAAACTGTTTGTGACATGGGTGATCGCAAGCAAAGGTGCACAGTAAAATGTCAGGTGTTAATCCAATTCAAACAGAGAACACATTAGTAAAATAGAGACTATTATGTAGACTCTGTAAGAATTCATTTAACAGCGTATGATCCCGAAGCGTGCACAACAGCGATGGCGAACAGCGCGCAATAGCGTGCTCCTCCTGGCTCTCCTGGAAAAAAAACCCTCAGTCCATTGCATGTGCTGACATTTTTTTTATTTTTACCATTGTTTAAAATATTTATTCAAGAGTAATATTTTAGAACACAAACTCCCATCGGAAAAATGAAGACAATTTGAAAATTAATTTCAAATAAAAGTCCAACAACAGAAAAACATAGGCAAAGCTTATCAATGAATGTGATAAGGAGAACAATGATATTTATGAAATAAATAAAAAAAACTATATAACTCTTAATCAATTAACAATTACATTGATTACGGAGAAGAGTAAGGGGAAAAAAACACATTCTCAACACCAATCATTCTATTTTTATTTCTAATGTAGCCTACAAATGAAATAAAACCAACTAATGATGTTTTTCTCCAGTATAAATGCAACCTTCATATAACACACAGGCGAATGCCTTGCGTTTCAAGTATCATTCCGTTACAAACAAGAACATTGAATAAATTCGTTAATTTAAATAGGTAGTGTTCATTTCATAAGAAAGCCTTCATGGAAGGTGAGATGGCCACCCTAATGTTCAAAAGCGTGAAAGTACGCACAATCGCACACATTAACCGACATAACGCGCTGAACACGATGGAGCAGATACAGTTGCCACATTTTGTACAGCAGGACAATACATTAGCTTAGCACTAGTAATAAAATAAATGTCAGTTGACGACGATAGAAGAACACGGGTGAATGAATAAATCTAATATAATTGACAGTGACGGCACATGGACATTATTGTCCCTTGTGAATGTCTGCTTGGAGGTATAGTGTGCATCCCGACGCGATTGGCACTGGTCTCTCTCTGTGGCACGGAAAAAGCGGGCGGAATTATAGTTATAATTCGCAAAATTCTGGAGTTAACTATGAAAAATGAAAAGCACGCACGCAATTTTCGTCCTCGAGCCCTTTACTGCACGTCCCTAGAAGAGACCAACGTGTGGTGTTACACTGCAGGAGGTCAGGTAACGCGTCTATTATATTACCATCTAAAAATAACGTCGTAAATTACGCGTTAAGAAGGTCTGTCTCTCGCTCTGAGATGACGTATATTGTATTAGAAAACCATAATTGCTGGTGTACTTTCTCTGCTACTACCGAGGATAGTCGCATACACTTACACAGCAGATTCAAGAGAGATTATTATATTTACGTTAAAGAGTATAATCTAATCTGGTGTACACGTGGTTATTCTCAATAGGAACTATGGACAGGAGAGAGGGGACACGAGCAATGTTGGTTTCTAATATGAAATTAGGGACAATTGACAGCAATTACTTTATGCATAACATGTTTTACATCGAAGCTAAACTTGAATACGAATTTTCAGAGTGCAGTAAGGGATATGTTGGATTCTACATTGTCCTGTTTTTTCTTGCCTCCAATATGTTTTGGTATATTTTTAGTGAGGATAAAACAACCTCATTTCAATTCAAGCCATTTATCAATGATAATATAAAAATGGCAGTCTAATCTTGAACCAGAACAAGAGCAAACATTAAAAAAAGCAGAATCTGATGCATCCATATAAATTCAACAGACATCTAATTACAATAATTATTCTTTGGCTAATCTGTGGAGAAACCATTTTAGTTCTTTATGAGAATCTATGTAGGTGTGAAGTGGGAAAGCTGTAAGACAAAGAACCCATGAACTAGATAGGGTTCTTCTATGGTATCAGTAGATTCTTTTTGGGATGTTTTTTCTGAGAGTGTACAGTACTATGATTCCTCTCCTAAAACAGAAAATGCACCTCATGCAGGACTCTTGCAATATATTTTGGGAGTGTAACACTTATACAATTACAGCCTACATATACAATTCAATTCTGTCTTTATTTATTCTTTTGGTATGTTAATTACACTCTATGGTAATAAAATGTCTGTTTCAGTACTGGTGTTGTACATCTGAGCAAGGTACAGTAAATATCCAAGTATGTGAATTGTTGTTTTGCATCAAAAGGAAAATCATAAATGCTCCTTGCATCAGATATGAATGTGAATCTACAGTAATAAAACTTCAGTAAAACTAGTTTTACTATATGTATGGTATACATTTATTACATTTACCATTTCCTTAAAAATAGAGTTTTTTTAACACGGCAGTTAAATGTGGAATTTACTTAAAAGAATAATACTTTATTAGATTAAAGACAGGTTTTAGAGACAGATTACAAAGCCTAGAATCGTATTTGATCGGTGAGTTTCCTCAAAAAATCCACAACTATCCAGTCAAAAGACCTGCTCTCCACAACATATGTGCTGTGATTGGTTCAGTTCTGCATGCACACAATCTGGAACCCTCACTGTCCCATCACCAGGCGTTCATACATGGCCTGCAGACGTAGGCTCTGAGCTCCACACGCATCCTCAGAGCCCAGTGTAGAAGGCATCTTTATTGGGATACAACTTCAATTATAATCCGCAAGATTCCCCCAGCACTCCGTACCTCACAAGTTCCAAAATGTCAAATTAAAGTATTGAAACAAGGACAAACAAACTGTAGCTTTGTAAAAGTAAAATAAAGTTTGACGATGGACATTTTCAAATAACAACGAAAGCAAGAAATAAAAATAAATAAATAGGTAAATAAAAACTAGACGGGCCCAAGCCTTCATCTGGCATTTTCAAATGAGAGGAGAAACCAAGGCTCTTTAAATTCCAGTCAAATTACGGATAATTTACAGAAATTAATATAACTTCAATTCAATTTTGTGTTACCATCACAAAACGAATTAAAATGGAAGAAAATATTTTGTAAGACTTCAAATGTAAATAACATTAAGAAGAAAAAAATAAAAACGTTCCATCTTTCAGCAGGCTGAAAAGGAGTTCAGGCCTATAATATGTATAATTAAAAGAAAATTAAAATGGAGGCTGTTTCTCATAAAGTGTGCTATTCTCATGGTGTCGTGATCCTTCAAACATGATAAAGTGCACAACGAAGCTTATTATATCTGATTACACTCAATTACGGTACTGCACAAAACGCGAAAGACACTCGATTACAGCTTCAGGCGTGTCTCACGAGAGACAAGTCATAAAAATAAATTCTCTGTGAACATTCTCTTCAAAGATAATGATGTGGAATTAAAAAAAATAAAAAGTCAATGTTCAGTTTTTCTAAATCACAAAA